>NC_057799.1:224691605-224750768 GCF_018294505.1 Triticum aestivum
GCGGCGTACGGGCGGCGGGGCGTTGACATGGCGGCGCCTGATTGCCGGGCGCGGCGGTGCTGGTACGTCCGGCGGCGGCGGACGCGTCCGGCCGCGGAGAGGGGAAGGGGACTAGGGTTAGGGTGGTTTTTGCCCGAGATTTTGGAGGGGGGAGGTGTTTTTATAGGTAGAGGGAGCTAGGAGACTCCAAACGGAGTGCGGTTTTCGCCCACACGATCGTGATCGAACGACCTAGAGCATGGAGATGACTTAGAGGGGTTTTGGGCTGTTTAGAGAGGGGTTTTGCTGCAACACACAAAAGGACTTTGCGGTTACCCAGTTAACCGTTGGAGCACCAAACGACCTCCAAATGGAACGAAACTTGACCGGTGGTCTAACGGTGTTATACCAAGGCCACTTGGCAAGACTTGGTCCATTCCGAGAACGTTCAACACCCGCTCACAAAAAGAAAACAAGAGGGGTGCGCCGGAGGAGGTGGGAGTGCCGGATTGCAAAACGGACAACGGGGAAAATGCTCGGATGCATGAGACGAACACGTATGCAAAATGAGATGCACATGATGACATGATATGAGATGCATGACATGAACAGAATGCAAAACGAAAAACAAAAACCCGACCATGAAGGGAATATCATAACACATAGCCGAAAATGGCAAGAGTTGGAGTTACAAATATGGAAAGTTACATCCGGGTTGTTACACCAGCTCAGCGGCCGACCCACCATCTAAGCAAGTACCCACGTGGCAGTACGTGGCTCCTAAGCCAACTAGTCAAGCACCTGCGTGGTGGCATGCAGATCTTTGTGAAGACCCTGCCACCACACCAGCTCAGTAGCCTGCCAGCCTACATGGCGCTGCATGCCTCGTTGGCCTGGACGCTGTCGGAGCAAGGCAAAGCGGCGATGGACGGGACGGGCTTCGTTGTCGTCCCCGATAAAGCAAGAGGACACCTAAGTAGCGCATTTAATGAGTTTTGTCCTGTGATGTCAGGCGATAAGCTTGTACACTGTACAGCTTTCCACCTCCTGTGTGCCACTGTGGCAACTCCTTTGACTATAAAAGGAGGCCCACAGCGTACTGAGGGGGGATTCGGACTTTTTGGACCCTGCACGCTTTGTAGCTAGTCCAAGAACACGAGATAAACACAAACCATCAAGAGTTGGGTATTACGCGTCACTCGTGGCCCGAACCTGGATAAACCCCCCGCGTTGATCTTCTAAACCCGCTCTTTCCACAGCCCCGCGCCCGCCAACCGTAGAAGGGATTCCCTGTGATCCCATAGGTGTCGTTTCCACCGACATCTTTGGCGCGCCAGGTAGGGGGCGCAAGCTGTGAAAATCCGGTTTTGAAGTCAACGTACCGACGCCCTCGTCGCGATGGCCCGAGAAGAGAAGGTGACGCCAATCGGCCGCACTCTGGTGCCGTCCGCGGCTGCAACGACCATCTGCATGGCCGCAAAAAGCTAAGTCACGCGTAACTTTGAGCAATTCTTCTGAATATAAGGTTATTCTCCTCGAAAGATCTTGCTCTTTGTACGGAAAACCTGCACGCCATGGGACCCTTCCACTATTGGCAACGCCCTTGTTCTGTTTTGAGTCCGCTCAACAGTTCAAGCGGTCGCGCTGAGAACGGCAAGGTGGCATGCCCGCTATTAGCAACGCCCTTGCCCTGTTTTGAGTCCGCTCAACAATTTAAGCGGCCGCGCTGAGAATGGCAAGGTGGTTTGCCCGGCAGCAAGCGCTCCCTGGCAGGCTACTAAGGATCCGTCCTCAAGGCGCCATAGCATGGGTTTACGCGCCGGCGAACCTATCCTACTGGGCGTAGGGTGCATACGTACAAAGAAAGATCAATACAGGAAGATAGCATGTTTCATCTTAAAGTACTGCAGAGTTATATTACATCAATTGTTGCTGCGGTTCTAACTTAAGATAAAATTGTCTTGGTCATGAACCCGCAGCGGCAATGAGAAACGGGGTGCCTAGTCCCGGCGCTGGCCCTCCACCCTCTGGACTCCGTCGATGCAGCTGATGATGGGCTTGATATGCTCCTCGAGCACCGCGAGGTCCACGTCCTCCGGCAGGCTCTCCAGCGCATCGGCGAAGTCGACGTTGGGGTTCCAGTACGCCACCTTGGTGACGACCTTGGTCAGGGCGCCCCGGCAAAGCTTCCGGGCCTCATTGGCCAGAGAGGTCGCTCGGTTGGAGCGGAGCCGCTCCAGGGCTCCGAGGACGCCCTCGAAGAATAGGGTCAGCCTGGCATTGGGGCTCACGTTCGGCTCCGGGGAGTACCTGACATCCGGCAGGCCTATGGCGGATAGTTGTGCGGTGAGCCTCTCCACGACGTCGATGAGGCGGCTGATCTAGAGGTTTACGCCCTTCGCGTACTCCTCGTACTCGGCGGCGCCATCCCGCCGCAGCCGTTTCTCCTCCTCCAGGGCCTTGTTCAAGGTCTCCTCACGAGCCCCGGCCTCCGAGAGCTTCCCCTCCAAGTCGTCCGCCTTCAGCTTAAAGTCATTGATGGAGTCATTGGCCTTGGAGAGAAGCTCGGCCTTGTCGAGGACTGCGGCTTGTGCATCCGCCAGAGCGCCGTTGGCCGTGTCCTTCTCCTCCATCAGCTCCAAGACCTCTTTCTTCAGCCTATCCTGCTCCACCTCCAGCTCCTTCACCTTGCCGGTGTGGTCCAGGGCCAGAGTGCGGAGTGCATCCTTGTGCTTCTGCTCCAGCTCCTGGGTCCGCTACGCGACGAGCTTCTCAATCTCCTCATCCTTTCCATGGAGTGTGGCGGCAAGCACCTCCTCGCGGGCGGCAAGGTCCTCCTCCTAGGAGTTGAGCAGAGCCTGGTGCTGTTGCCGAGCAGCCTCGTCCTTGGCGGCCTGCTCCTTTGCTGCCTCCTGGGCCTTCTTGACGTCGGGCTGCTTCAGGACGAGCTCCCGCCTGTGCTCAGCCAGCTCATCCTGGACAGCCTTTAGTTTGTCCCGGTCCCCGACAAACCAAGCTTGCGTCTGAGTGACGCGCTCCTCAAGATCTGCCTCCGCCTTGTCCACCGCCACCATCCTGGATTTCACCTTGTCCAGGCGGTGGAGCACCTGGAGTTTCTGAAAGTTAGTGCTCGTGGCCTGGAGAAGTTTCTCCTCTCGGGAACCGCCGTCGCCGGGGCTCGGTTCGTCGACAACCTGGAGCCCGACGGTGGCGAGCGCCTCGTCGTCAAACACCTCCCCCTCGGCCGGCGCCCTGGTGCCCGCCGTCCCTGGGAGGTGGACGAACAGGTCGTCGCCCACCTTCAAGTACCTGCCCGAGGCGGGGGCCGGAGGGGAGGAAGGTTGGTCGTTGGCCTCCTCCTCCTCGGCGACAGCCTTGTCGGCCTCCCCAGCAGCAGCCTCGCTGGCCCCTTCGGCAGTATCCTTGCTGGCCTCCCCGGCAGGCCCCCTAGCGGCCTCCTCAACGGCAGTCTTGGCGGCCTCCTCGGCAGCAATCTTGTCGGCCTCGGCTTTGGCATCCTTGGCGACCTCCTTGATGACGGTGTCGACGTCCTTCGGGTTCGTCGAGGGAAGGTCTGGAAGCCAGAAGAGAAGATAAAGCAAGGCCAAGGCCAAGGTTCAGAACAAAAGCAAAAAACACGCCGAGCGGCAAGAAATGGGAAACAGACAACTCACCTGTGCCAAGCTGGGAAGCGTTTCCCTCCCTGCCAACGTTCGTTGCCAAGACGAAGCCACCAGCGCCCATGTCGGCCCCTCTCCCTCCATGTGTGTGGGCCCGATGGTGGGCGTCCTCGCCGGTGACACCGCTCTGGGCGGCATGGTCGATGGGGGCGGCGTGTTGGGTGTGGCCCTCAGTGGCTCCTCCTGCTGCCGCTCTCCTCCTACGATCCCGGCAAGATCAGCACAACAATTCACACCCCAGTGCCCGTTGACAAGGAGATGAGTAGTGGACTCACGCTGGGGGCTGAAGCGGGGGCTGCGCCGGGGGCTATTGTCTGGGCTGATCACCACTAACTCCGGCGTGCGCGAAGTGCTCGCCGGGGGCTTGCCGCCCATCGACATCTTGGCCCTCTTCGCCACCCTCTGAGCCAGCGTCTCCATGTCCCCACACGCACAAGATCACATTAAAGAGGATAACACCAGCTGAGGGTCAAAAATGATGGAAGGAAAGGTGCTGACTCGTCCCCCGCCTCTTGCCTCCTCTTTGTCTTTGGACTGAAGAACCCGAGGTCGTACTCGGCCTCCAAGGTGTTGTCCGAAGGAGGAGGAGAAGGGGATGGGGTCCGGCCACTTGGACGAGGAGGAGGCAGTTGTTGTCTTCTTCACCACCGCGGCCTTCACCGTCTTCTTCGCTGCCCCGGCCTTCATCGCCCTCATCTGGCGCATGAGCTGCTCCTGAGCCGGTTGCCGCTGTGTGGTCCTGCCGGGCCGGACCGGCTCACCGGAGCTGGCCTACCGCAGGACGCGTTTCTTCCCCGCGGCCGGGGGGTGGGGTCGTCCACCTCGGCCTCCTCTTCGGATGACTCGTCAGCAACGTCTTCAACAAGGGGGGCCCTGGTGCCTGCGTCGCTGGCCTCCCCGGCAGACTTCGCCCACTGGGCGAGCTCCTTCTCCTCCGCGGCCGCGTCAGCCTCGTCCTCGATGGCGCCAATGCTGCCGGCCTCCTTGGCAAGCGCCGCCTCGACCACCTTGGCAGCGATGTAGTCCAGCTCCTCCTTGGCGGTGTCGCGGATGAGCAGCGGCTCATCGCGGACATAGTTCTCCGACAAGTTGTCAAAAAACTCCTGCACCTTCTCCGCTGGTGGCTCGCCCCAGGCCGGGTCGAGGCCGTGCGCGTTGAAGTCCGGCATCATGGCGATGATAGCGGACTGGCGAGAGTTGTTGCTCAGCGAGACCACTCCCGCCAGCAACCCAAACAGAGGCCCCTTGACGGCCTTGCCGGTCCTCTCAGCCCTGTCGTCACTTTCCACATTGAGCTGGAAGAGCCTCTGGCAAAAATCGGCATGCCCCAATACCGTGAAGTTGTGCTTCAGGACAGGGCGGAGCCTCATGATATCGGCCGCATTCCTGAAGTCCCAGGCCGGCCTCCCCTTGTTGTGCAGCGGGGCGATTCGGCGACGGATGAAATCGGCCCCAATCATCTCAAGGGTGAGCCCGGCCGTGGTGAGGTGATGGATCCTAGTGGTGGCGACCGTGAGCTTCTTGTCGTTGGCGTCGAGGTCGCTCTAGTCCTTGCGGCGGGTAAGCGGGCTCTGACGAACTCAGCAGAACTCCGGCGGATCCTTCTCCCTGATCCAGAGCCACCGGCTCCGCCACTCGTCCCACCTCTCCTTCTGGGCACCCTCTGGGTACGTGCCCTTCTCCTGGGTCCTCGGGATCCAGGCGACGCACCCAGAAATGGTGTCCCCTGGCTGGATGCGAGGATAGAAGTAGTGGCGGAAGAGCACCGTGCTGGGGAGCACTCCGGCAAAGCCCTCGCAGAGATGGGCGAAGAAGGCCATGCACGCCACGGCATTCAGCGTAAAGTCGAGGAGATGAAAGCCGTAGGTGTGCATGATGTCGTTGAAGAAATTAGAGAAAGGGGGCAGAGCCCGCAAGAAAAGTAGTCGATGAAGAAAGGGTGCCGATCTGGACCGGCCTCGGCAAAGTCGGCGGGGATGATGTGCGTAGCGGGGTGCCCCGTCGTCTTCCTCCCCCACAGGGGCCTGAAGTATTCCCTGAGGTGGACCGCATCGATCGTCGAGGGGAAATAGGCGTGCTGCGTCCGCAGCACCGCCAACTCGCTCTCCGACGCCTCCTTCCCTCTGTCATCTTTGACCGCTCCCTTGCCCTTGCCTGTCTTGGGCGCCATGGCGGCTGGGAGAGGGCGAAGAATCAAGGGCAATGGGGGAGCGGCAGCGGCGAGCAGGGGCAAGAACTTCGACAAGAGCTTGAGGAAGAAGAGGAGGGGACGGCGGTTCCGAGATTGGAGAGGGCGCAGAGGGTAAATGAGTAGTGCCCTTGCGGTTTTCCCTTTTTATGGGGAAAACGCGGGCCACCTCTTTACCATTTACCACGACGTGACGCGAGCACGCTGCGGCTGCCCCACGCATGACCACCACGTCATGCACGACCCCCACGTCACGCATTCAATGCGGGTCGTGGGGAAGCGCAACGAGCAGGGGAGTTACTGCAGTAAAAACTCTGCCTCGCGTGCCCGCGCACCGTTCTGGGCCTGGCCCAACAACACTCTGCGCTTATGTGTGGCCCAGGCCCGGGGGCTCCTGTCGGTGTACAAAAGTAGGGGTCCTTTTGGTACCCCTTTACTTGTGCGCGAGCAGTTGCAGCCGCACCTACGACCATGCTTGGTGGGGCAGAGGAGGCAAGGACGCAAGAACACCAGAGCAGCGCCAAGCCAGAGGCGCGAGGAGCAAAGGGACAAGGTGGGCTTTCCCTGGCAAGAGCCTTGCCGAGGCAGCTTACGTAGCCCCGACAAGGGCCCTTGCCAGGGCAACTTGCCCAACACCAGCGAGGCCGCCACCCTTGAGCCTAAGAGTTCCAACACCATCAACGACATTGGAACCAAGACTCGGGAGGCGCCTGCATGGTGGCATGCAGATCTTTGTGAAGACAAAGGGCCTGCGAGGCCTAGATAGGAACCAGAAAACAAGACAACAACGAGGCTCCTTGCCGAGGATGCCCACGAGGCCCCGGCAAGGCTCCTGCTGAAGATACCCACGAGGCCCCGGCAAGACTCTTGCCGAGGGCGCCCGCAAGGCCTCGGCAAGACCCTTGCCAGGAATATCAGCAAGACCGCGGGAAGGCCTTGCCGCCCCGTCACCGCCCCAACTCAGCGGCCGACCCACCATCTAAGCAAGTACCCACGTGGCAGTAAGTGGCTCCTAAGCCAACTAGTCAAGCACCTGCGTGGTGGCATGCAGACCTTCGTGAAGACCTTGCCACCACACCAGCTCAGTAGCCTCCCAGCCTACATGGCGCTGCATGCCTCGTTGGCCTGGATGCGTGTCGGAGCAAGGCGAAGCGGCAACGGACAGGACGGGCTTCGTTGTCTTCCCCGATAAAGCAAGAGGACACCTAAGTAGCGCATTTAATGCGTTTTGTCCTATGATGTCAGGCGATAAGCTTGTACACTATACAACTTTCCACCTCATGTGTGCCACTGTGGCAGCCCCTTTGACTATAAAAGGAGGCTCGCAGCATACTGAGGGGGGATTTGGACTTTTTGGACCCTGCATGCTTTGTAGCTAGTCCAAGAACACCAGATAAACACAAACCAGCAGGAGTAGGGTATTATGCGTCACTCGCCGCCCGAACCTGGATAAACCCCCCGCGTTGATCTTCTAAACCTGCTCTTTCCACAGCCCCGCGCCCGCCAACCGTAGAAGGGATTCCCCGTGATCCCATAGGTGTCGTTTCCACCGACATAATGCTATGGTTAGAATTTATTCTTAATACCTTTCTCATAGTTGCGGATGCTTGCGAGAGGGTTAATCATAAGTAGGAGGTTTATTCAAGTAAGAACAGCACCTAAGCACCGGTCCACCCACATATCAAATTATCAAAGTAGCGAACACAAATCGGACCAACATGGTGAAAGTGACTAGTTGAAATTCACGTGTACCCTCAAGAACGCTTTGCTTATCATAAGAGACCGTTTTGGCCTGTCCTTTGCCTCAAAAGGATTGGGCTACCTTGCTGCACTTTTGCTACTACTATCGTTACTTGCTCGTTACAAATTATCTTGCTATCAAACTACTCTGCTACTTACAATTTCAGCACTTGCAGACATTACCTTGCTGAAAACCACTTGTCATTTCCTTCTGCTCCTCGTTGGGTTCGACACTCTTACTTATCGAAAAGAGCTACAATTGATCCCCTATACTTGTGGGTCATCATGGTGATCCACTGTATTTTTTGAATTGTCGAGCCAGATGGCTTGGTCCAGAGGGGGGTCCTCTATCTGGCCTAGACGACCATGCGTAATGACAAGCAGTGTGTTGCTGCCAAAGAAAGAGTTGGCCAGGGACAAAGATGTCCCTATAGCCGGTTTTATCATTCATCCGTAGATCCGCCATCGAGCTCTTGTGATCACCTGGCGGGACCTGCATGGACCATCAATGCCGGTGCTAAAACCGACAGATCTTGGGTAGGGGTGCCAAGCTTGGTGATTGGAGCTAGATGGCAACAGGGAGAGTAGGGACACGATGTTTTACCCAGCTTCGGGCCCTCTTAATGAAGTAAAACCCTACGTCTTGCTTCTTATATATTGATTGTGATGGGTACAAAGTCTAGATTGATCTGCCTTGAGATCGTATGAATTTGTCTAAGCTCTAAACCTTGCGAATGAGTATGCATGTCTCTACGGACTAAACCCCACGGCTTATATAGATGTCGGGGTACCTAGGGTTACAAATGGGCAGTTACAAGATTTAGAGATAACTATGCCGGTTTAAGTACGCTTGAAGTGAACGCCAAGTCTTCAGGAGATCTTCGTCTTGATCACGCCATGGGCCAGGGCTGAAATGGCCATGCCAACAATCTTCAATGGGTCCTTGGTTTGGCCCATGATCGACGGGCGGACGTGGCAAGCACCCCCTATTCCGAGACACCAAAAACCACACATTAGGTCAATAAATTTTGAAGTAGCACATTTCCTGAATTTTTGAAAACATTGTATTCCTGTTGTTATTTTTTTTAACATCAAAGTACTCTTTATTGCAAGGTGATGACCATATTATCTTCTACAAGAGTATGAACAATCTCTATGGGTGGATATTTCATCCACCCCGCACACACCTTACTTCTAACTAGTTTGGCTAAATCATGGGCAGCACAATTAGTCTCTCTAGGAGCATGCTCAATAATAGTATGCGGGAAATCAAATGCAAGGTGATATATATCATTAATAACTATCGCCGATAGACCGAAAGAGCGACCTCCATTCTTCATTTTCGCTATCACCTCGATGTTATTGGAGTTCACCTCTATACGGTTACACCCGACTATATTTGCCAGACTGAGACCAAACCATAAGGCTAGTGCCTTGACCATAAGCGCATCTCCGCACCAATCGATTTCCCTGTTTCATGCCGTGACGAATCTGCCATTCGAGTCTCTGATGACATTGCCATATGAGCTCTTGAGTAAGTCTGATCAAAAGCCCCATCCACGTTTAGCTTCACATAGTTGCTCCTTGGTCTTTCTCAGCCATGTCGCTTGATCGTCACCTTTGCATGACTCGCTATAGTATCGTCAACAACCAAAGCTCTGACTGCCATTGCTATGGACTTAGGTTCCTGGACCGTTTCCTTATGGACTAAATTTCTCCTCTCCCACCATAAATAGCAAGAACCAGTAGCAATTGCTTCTGTTGAATTTCCCATACCTAGGACCACACATTCTTCAGCTGGTTGTAGCAATAAATATTCTAGCACTACTTCTCCTGCATGATCCACATGTGCTTGGTATCCTTCGCTCCTATACCGCATGTAGGACATTTCCCACTGACTTTTATATGTCTGTTAGCCAAAGTCGCTCGACATGGTAGCGATCCTAACAAAGTTCGCCAGAGGAAAATTTTAACCATGGCAGGATAGCTTAAGCTCCAGATTGTCCCCCATATTGGTGAATTCCGTGAGGGCTCAACTGTATTTTCTCTTGATATTTTATGTCCATATTGGTTGTGCCACTCTACAAAGTATGTCGATTTCACTGAGAATCTCACTATTTTGCACAAGTTTCATGCTTTGAAGTCTGAAAATCAAATTCATGCAACGAAATCGCAGGGATCGGCGCCCCATCAACTTGCTAGAATGTTTGAGAAACCATCTCTACATCCCAAAGACCAGTAACAAGGTTAATGAAATCACTTACTTTTGATAGTAAATTGCCTCCATGAGTCGTGATCACTTTCCTGGTAGGTGAGTTAGGATCCATTCATCATCCCATACTTTCCATCTACCATCACCGATCCTCCATATATAACCTCTTTTTAGTGTTTGCACCCCTGACATAATACTTTTCCATGTGAACGAGGCTCTCTTTTTCAGAGTTGCATTCAAAATATCATATTCTGTAAAATATTTGGCTTTGAGAACACGGGCACAAAGAGAATCAGGATTATCGATTAATCTCCAAGCCTGTTTCGCAAGCAGAGCTAGGTTAAAACAATGAATATCTTGAAATCCCATTCCACCTCGTTGCTCTAGCACACACAATTTCCACCACGCAAAATAGTGCGTTCTCCTCTGATTGTCACTGTCACCCCTGGTACGTCTCCGTCGTATCTATAATTTTTTTTTGTTTCATGCCAATATTACACAACTTTCACATATTTTTGGCAACATTTTATATGATTTATTGGACTAACCTATTAATCCAGTGCCCAGTGCCAGTTCTTGTTTGCTGCATGTTTTTTCTTTCGCAGAATATCCATATCAAATGAAGTCCAAACGGGATAAAAATTTACAGAGAATTATTTTGGAATATATGTGATTTTTGGGAGGTGGAATCAACACTAACGGAGGCCCACGGCCTCCACAGCCCACCAGGGCGCGCCGGGCACCCCCTAGCGCACCAAAGTGTCTTGTGCCCTCCTCGTAAGTCGGTTGGGGCCCTTCTTTGGGCGCAATAAAAATAATTTATGGAAAAAATCATGTAAAAAGTTCAGCACAATCGGAGTTACGGATCTCCGGGAATTTAAGAAATGGTGAAGGGCCAGAAAACGGGAACGTGAAATAGAAGAGAACAGAGGGGTAGATCCAATCTAGGAGGGGCTCCTGCCCCTCCACCGCCATGGAGGCCATGGACCAGAGGGGGAACTCTCCTCCCATCTAGGGGGGGGCCAAGGAAGAAGAAGGAGGAGGGGGGCTCTCTCCCCCTCTCTCCCGGTGGCGCTGGAGCGTCGCCGGGGCAATCATCGTGACGGCAATCTACATCAACAACCTTGCCGCCGTCAACACCAACTCTCTCCCCCTCTATGCAGCGGTGTAACACCCCTTCTCCCCGCTGTAATCTCTACTTAAATATGGTGCTCAAACTATATATTATTTCCCAATGATATGTGGTTATCCTATGATGTTTGACAAGATCCGTTTTGTCCTATGGGCTAATTGATGATTGTGGTTGGTTTGAGTGTATATTTTATTATGGTGCTGTCCTACGGTGCCCTCCATCTCGCTCAAATGTCAGGGGTCCCCGTTGTAGGGTGTTGCAATTCGTTCATAATTTGCTTATTGTCGGTTGCCGGAGTGACAGAAGCCTGAACACGGATAAGTGGGTTGTTGCGTATGGGAGTGAAGAGGACTTGATACTTAATTCTATGGTTGGGTTTTACGACCTTAATGATCTTTAGTAGTTGCGGATGCTTGCTAGATTTCCAATCATAAGTGCATATGATCCAAGTAGAGAAAGTATGTCAGCTCATGCCTCTCCCTCATATAAATTTGCAAGAATGATTACCGGTCTAGTTATCGATTGCCTAGGGACAAATGACTTTCTTGTTGACAAAAGCTACCTACTTTTATTACCTTGCAATTTACTCGTAGTTTTATTCTCGCAAAGTACTTCTAGTTTTATTCTTGCAAACTTATCCTTTCACCTACCAAATAGTTTTACACTTGTTCTAGTTAAAGCAAACATAAAGTGTGCGTAGAGTTGTATCGGTGGTCGATAGAACTTGAGGGAATATTTGTTCTACCTTTAGCTCCTCGTTTGGTTCGACACTCTTATTTATCGAAGAAGGCTACAAATGATCCCCTATACTTGTGGGTTATCAAGACCTTTTCTTGGAGCCGTGATGACCCACAAGTATAGGGGATCTATCGTAGTCCTTTCGATAAGTAAGAGTGTCGAACCCAACAAGGAGTAGAAGGAAATGACAAGCGGCTTTCAGCAAGGTATTCGCTGCAAGCACTAAAATTATCGGTAACAGATAGTTGTGTGATAAAATAATTCGTAACGAGTAATAAGTAATAAGTAACAAAGTAAGTAAGGTGCAGAAAGGTGGCCCAATCCTTTTTGTAGCAAAGGACAAGCCTGAACAAACTCTTATATAAAGCAAAGCGCTCCCGAGGACACATGGGAATTACTGTCAAGCTAGTTTTCATCATGCTCATATGATTCACGTTCGTTACTTTGATAATTTGATATGCGGGTGGACCGGTGCTTGGGTGCTGCCCTTCCTTGGATAAGCCTCCCACTTATGATTAACCCCTCTCGCAAGCATCTGCAACTACGAAAGAAGAATTAAGATAAATCTAACCATAGCAGGAAACATATGGATCCAAATCAGCCCCTTACGAAGCAACGCATAAACTAGGGTTTAAGCTTCTGTCGCTCTAGCAACCCATCATCTACTTATTACTTCCCAAGCCTTCCCCTAGGCCCAAATCATGGTGAAGTGTCATGTAGTCGACGTTCGCATAACACCACTAGAGGATAGACAACATACATTTCATCAAAATATTGAACGAATACCAAATTCACATGATTACTTATAACAAGACTTCTCCCATGTCCTCAGGAACAAACGTAACTACTCACAAAGCATATTCATGTTCATAATCATTGGATTATTAATTATAATTAAGGATCTGAACATATGATCTTTCACCGAATAAACCAACTAGCATCAACTACAAGGAGTAATCAACACTACTAGCAACCCACAGGTACCAATCCGAGGTTTTGAGACAAAGATCGGATACAAGAGATGAACTAGGGTTTGAGAGGAGATGGTGCTGGTGAAGATGTTGATGGAGATTGACCCCATCTCAGTGAGAGAGGACCGTCGGTCATGACGATGGCGATGATTTCCCCCTTCCAGAGGGAAGTTTCCCCGACAGAACAGCTCCGTCGGAGCCCTAGATTGGTTCTGCCCAAGTTCCGCCTCGAGATGGCGGCGCTTCGTCCCGAAAGATTCCTATTGATTTTTTCCAGGTAAAAACCCTTCATATAGAAAAAGATGGGCACCTAGGGCCTGCTAGGCTAGTGGCAGGGTAGGGGGCGCGCCCAGGGGTTTAGGGCGCGCCCCCCACCCTTGTGGTTGACTGGTGGGTCCCCCCGGGTGCTTTCTTCGCCCAATATTTTTTATATATTCCAAAACAATTCTCCATGAAGTTTTAGGACTTTTGGAGTTGTGCAGAATAGGTCTCTCAGATTTGCTCCTTTACAGTCCAGAATTCCAGCTGCCGGCATGCTCCCTCTTTGTGTAAACCATGTAAAATAAGAGAGAAAAGGCATAAGTATTGTGCCATAATGTGTAATAACAGCCCATAATGCAATAAATATCAATATAAAAGCATGATGCAAAATGGACGTATCAACTCCCCCAAGCTTAGACCTTGCTTGTCCTCAAGCAAAAGCCGAAATAGAAAAATATGTCCACATGTTTTAGAGATAGAGGTGTCGATAAAATAAAATACAGACATGAGGGAATCATGATCATCTTTAGAACAACAACATATATTGTCATATAATTTCTTATGCCAAAGTAACAATTCTTTCACAAGGTAAAGTATGAATTAGAAACTTCATTGAAGACTAACAAGCTATGATCTCAGTCATTGAAGCAATTGCAATTTATCATAACATCAGAAAGAGTCAATTATAAGAGCTTTTCAGCAAGTCCACATACTCAACAATCATTTAATCTTTCACAATTGCTAACACTCACACGATACTTATGGGTTCAAAATTTCAGTCAGACACAGAGAAAGATAGGGGCTTATAGTTTCGCCTTCCAACCTTTTACCTCAAGGGTAATGTCAACAATAGTACTTTATGATAACCTACATCCGAGTGGATATATATATCTGGATCTTTCTCCAACACATAGTGCTTGCCAAAAAGAAAAGGTGAAGATCACCATGACTCTTGTATAAAGGTAGACGATAAAAGTAAAAGATAGGCCCTTCGCAGAGGGAAGCAGAGGTTGTGATGCGCTTTTATGGTTGGATGCACAAAATCATAATGCAAAAGAACGTCACTTTATATTGCCGCTTGTGATAAAGAACTTTATTATGCAGTCTGTCGCTTTTATTTCTTCCATATCACAAGTTTGTGTAAAGCTTATTTTCTTCACACTAATAGAGCATACATATTTAGAGAGCATTTTTTATTGCTTGCAGCGATGACAACTTACTTGAAGGATCTTACTCAATCCATAGGTAGGTATGGTGGACTCTCATGGCAAAACTGGTTTAAGGGATGTTTGGAAGCACCAGTAGTATCTCTACTTGGTGCAAAGATTTGGCTAGCATAAGAGAGAAAGGCAAGCTCAACATGTTGGAGGATCCATGACAATATAACTTCTATTCGGATATAAGAAAACATGACCCGTCATGTTGTCTTCCTTGTCCAACATCAACCTTTTAGCATGTCATATTTTAATGAGTGCTCACAATCACAAAAGATGTTCAGGATAGTATATTTATATGTGAAGCCTCTCTTTCTTTATTACTTCTATTAATTGCAACAATGACCAAAACTATGTTTGTCAACTCTCAACAAATTTTATTCATCATACTATTTATAAGTGAAGTCATCACTCTCCATAAGATCAATATATGATCTTTGTATTCCTCTCTTTTCTTTTATTCCCTCAAGATCATAGCAAGAAAGCAAAGCCCTCAACTCAAAACCACTCTTTATTATATATAACTCACGGGCTTGCTTACAAAGATAGATCTCAAAACAAAACTCAAAGCTAGATCATACTAAAACTTTATTCTACTAGATCAAGATATAACCAAAAGGATCGAACTAAGAAAAAGGGTAAAGGTAAAGGTGTGATGGTGATACGATACCGGGGCACCTCCCCCCAAGCTTGGCGGTAGCCAAGGGGAGTGCCCGCACCCATTTATTTATGTCTCTTTCTTCGGAGGTGGTGATGTGATATTCTTGGTGATGATGCCCCTTAGGATGCAATTCTCCCCCTCGAGCTTATTATTTTGCTGCTTAAGATCCATTATTTCCTTGCGAAGTTTACCCGTGGTGGCTAAAGCTCCAATCACCCATGGATGTTTCATAGCTGCGAGGGAAAAGGCAACACTCTTTTTCATATTTTGATAAGAGAGAAATCTAGCATTGGGAGGGATGATCAAATTTGGTATCGCTGAGCTCTGAAGTTCCTCCAGCATGAATCCAGGTTGAAGACGAGAGGTAACTCCCTGATCCTCCTCCATGGCATCCACCCTTTTCAAGTCAGCCTCCATCTCTTCCTCCGTTGATTGCCTGAAGTGGTCGGCTTCGCTATTTTCTCTTGGGCCCGGTGTCGGATGAGAGACACGACTCTCCCCGACTGAATCTTACGAAGACATCCTGCTTTAAATCTTCTGCAGAAACAACTCAAAACAAAAACAAGAGATATTGCTGTGGTACGGTGGTCAAAACCTTCGGGAGATTATATAATGATTTTTACCGACCAAAAGAAGTATTGTGCAAGAAAACGGAGTCCGGAGGGCACACGAGGTGGCAACAAGGCACAGGGGTGCACCCAGGGGGTTAGGGCACGCCCTCCTGCCTTGCTGCTTCCTCGTGCACTCTTCATACTACTTTTAATTTCCTAATTTTTTAAATATTCCAAAATGGAGAAAATTTGCCAGTGGAAACGTTTTGGAGACGGTTTACTTACCGTACCACATACCTATTCCTTTTCGGAGTCTGAAACATTCTGGAAAGTGTCCCTTATGTACTCCTCCGTGTTATGGTATTAATTATATTGGTCTCAATATTTATGGGAGTACCTGAGATATAATGTTTGATTCTTTGATCGTTTAGCACCTTCGGCGTTGTTGATTTTGATGGCACCGGAATGATAGACCTCCTCGATAATGTAAGGACCTTCCCATTTAGAGAGAAGCTTTCCTGCAAAAAATCTTAAACGAGAGTTGTATAGCAAAACATGATCACCTATATTAAACTCACACTTTTGTATTCTTTTGTCATGCCATCTTTTAACCTTTTATTTAAACAACATGGCATTCTCATAGGCTTGGGTTCTCCATTCATCAAGTGAGCTAATGTCAAATAACCTCTTCTCACCGGCAAGTTCGAAATCATAGTTGAGCTCTTCGATTTCCCAATAAGCTTTATGTTCTAGTTCAAGAGGTAAGTGACATGCTTTTCCATAAACCATTTTATACGGAGACATACCCATAGGGTTTTTATAAGCAGATCTATAAGCCCATAATGCATCATCAAGTTTCTTAGACCAATTCTTTCTAGATCTATTAACAGCCTTTTGCAAAATCAATTTAATCTCTCTATTGCTCAATTCTACTTGACCACTAGATTGAGGGTGATATGGAGATGCAATTCTACGGTTGACATCATATTTAGCAAGCATTTTACGGGAAGCACCATGAATAAAATGTGAGCCACCATCAGTCATCAAATATCTAGGGACTCCAAACCTCGGGAAAATAACTTCTTTAAGCATCTTAATAGAAGTGTTATGATCAGCACTACTAGTTGGAATAGCTTCTACCCACTTAGTAATGTAATCAACAGCAACTAAAATATATGTATACCCATTTGAGGAAGGAAAAGGCCCAATATAATCAATGCCCCAAACATCAAATGGTTCAATAACAAGTGAATAATTCATAGGCATTTCCTGACGTCTACTAATATTGCCAATTCTCTGGCATTCATCACAAGACAAGACAAACTTACGAGCATCCTTGAAGAGAGTAGGCCAATAAAAACCAGATTGTAATACCTTGTGTGCAGTTCTATCTCCAGCGTGGTGTCCTCCGTAGGCCTCGGAGTGACACTTGCGTAGGATTTGTTCCTGTTCATTCTCAGGTTCACAAAATCTAATAACACCATCTAATCCTTCTTTATAAAGGTGTGGGTCATCCCAAAAATAATGTCTTAAATCATAGAAAATCCTTTTCTTTTGATGGTATGTGAAACTAGGTGGTATAAATTTAGCAACAATGTAATTAGCATAATCAGCATACCACGGAGTATTACGAGAAGCATTTATGACAGCTAATTGCTCATCAGGAAAGCTATCATCAATAGGCCGTGGGTCATCAAGAACATTTTCTAACCTAGACAAGTTGTCTGCAACGGGGTTCTCAGCTCCCTTTCTATCAATAATATGCAAATCAAATTCTTGTAACAAGAGAACCCATCTAATAAGTCTAGGTTTAGCATCTTTCTTTTCCATAAGATATTTAATAGCAGTATGATCAGTGTGAATAGTTATTTTGGAATCAATAATATAAGATCTAAACTTTTCACAAGCAAAAACAAATGCTAAAAATTCTTTTTGAGTAGTACCGTAGTTTCTCTAGGCACTATCTAGAGTTTTACTAGCATAATGGATAACGTTCAATTTCTTATCAACTCTTTGTCCTAGAACAGCACCAACAGCATAATCACTAGCACCACACATAATTTCAAAGGGTAAATTCCAATCAGGTGGTTGAACAATAGGTGCAAAAATCAAGGTTTTCTTAAGTAGTTCAAATGCTTCTACGCAATCATCATCAAAAACAAAAGGAACATCTTTTTGCAAGAGATTAGTGAGAGGCCTAGAAATTTTAGAGAAGTCTTTAATAAACCTCCTATAGAAACCAGCATGACCAAGGAAACTTCTTATACCTTTGATATCTTTAGGACACGACATCTTTTCAATAGCATCTAATTTAGCTTTATCAACTTCAATACCTCTTTCAGAAATTTTATGCCCCAAGACAATACCTTCATTAACCATAAAGTGGCACTTCTCCCAATTCAAAACAAGATTAGTTTCTTCACATCTCTGCAAAACTCGATCAAGGTTGCTTAAGCAATCATCAAAAGAAGTTCCGTAAACGGAGAAATCATCCATGAAAACCTCAATAATCTTTTTACAAAAGTTAGAGAATATAGCAGTCATACATCTTTCAAAGGTAGCAGGTGCATTGCATAAACCAAAAGGCATACATCTATAAGCAAAGGTAACGAAAGGGCAAGTAAAGTTGGTCTTTTCTTGGTCCTCTTTTGACACGGGTATTTGAGAGAAACCTGCATAACCATCTAGAAAGCAAAAATGTGTATGTTTGGACAGTCTTTCTAGCATTTGATCAATAAAAAGTAGAGGGTAATGATCTTTTCTAGTAGCTTTGTTTAATTTGCGAAAATCAATTACCATTCTATAACCTCTAATAATTCTTTGTGGAATCAATTCATTCTTATCATTAGGAACAACAGTAATACCTCCCTTCTTAGGGACATAATGAACGGGACTTACCCATCTACTATCAGCAATAGGATAAATTATACATGCCTCCAGAAGCTTTGTATTTTACTTCTTACCACTTCTTTCATCTTAGGATTTAACCATCGTTGATGATCAATAACTGGTTTAGCATCTGGCTCCATATTAATTTTGTGCTGACATAGAGTGGGACTAATGCCCTTCAGATCATCAAGAGCATATCCAATAGCGGCACGGTGCTTTTTCAAAGTTTTCAATAATCTCTTTTCTTCATGCTCTGAAAGGTTAGCACTAATAATAACAAGATATATCTTCTTTTCATCAAGATAAGCATATTTCAAATTATCAGGTAATTGTTTGAGCTCAAACACGAGATCACCCTTGGGTGGAGGAGGATCCCCAAGGATTTCGATAGGCAGATTGTGTTTCAAAATAGGCCCTTGATTAAAGAATATTTCATCTAATTTCTTTCTTTCATTCATAAACATATCATTTTCATGGTCTAGCAAATATTGTTCTAAAGGATCGGTAGGAGGCACGACAATAGAAGAAAGACCAATAATTTCATCCTTACTACGCAATTCTTTATCATGGGGTTGTCTATGAAACTTAGAGAAATTAAAATCATGAGACATATCCCCAAAACTTACAGTAACAATTTCCTTCTCAGAGTCTATCTTAGCATTAACAGTGTTCAAGAAAGGTCTACCAAATATAATGGGACAAAATCATCTTGTGGGGAACCAAGAATAAGAAAATCGGTAGGGTGTTTTATTTTCCCACACTAGACTTCAACATCTCTAACAATCCCAATTGGTGATATATATATCTATTGGCAAGCTTAATTGTAAAATCAATATCTTCTATCTCAGCAGGTGCAATATCATTCATAATTTCTTGATATAAAGTAAAAGGAATTGCACTCACAGTAGCACCCACATCACATAAGCCATGATAACAATGATCTCCTATGTTAACAGAAACAGCAGGCATGCCAACAATGGGTCTATGTTTATCTTTAATATCGGGTTTAGCAATCCTAGCAGCTTCATCACAGAAATAAATAACATGCCCATCAATATTATAAACCAAGAGATCTTTAACCATAGCAATACTAGGTTCAACTTTCATTTGTTTATAGGGTGTAGGTGTCCTAGTATCACTCTTATGAACCACGGCTGAAGCTTTATCATGATCCTTTATTCTAACAGGAAAAGGTGGTTTCTCAATATAAGCAGTAGGAACAATAGGATGAACATTATAAATAACAGTTTCTTCTTCAACTTTAATAGGTTATACTACTTTCACTTCAATGGGAGGATGATATTTAAACCACTTCTCCTTAGGGAGATCAACATGAGTAGCAAAAAATTCACAGAAAGAAGCTACTATCTTAGAGTCAAGTCCATATTTAGTGCTAAATTCACAAAAAGCGTCGGTATCCATAAAAGATTTAACACAATCAAACTTAAGGTTTATACCTGACTCATTACCTTCGTCGAGTTCCCAATCTTCAGAGTTGTGTTTAATTCTTTCCAATAAATCCCATTTGAATTCAATATCTTTCTTCATAAAAGAACCAGTACAAGAAGTATCGAGCATGGATTGATCATTACGAGAAAGCCGAGCATAAAAATTCTGAATAATAATTTCTCTTGAGATCTCATGATTGGGGCATGAATATAACATTGACTTAAGCCTCCCCAATCTTGAGCGATACTTTCTCCTTCATGAGGCCAAAAATTATATATATAATTCCGATCACGATGAACCAGATGCATAGGATAAAACTTCTGTTGAAATTCCAATTTCAATCGGTTGTGGTTCCATGATCTGATATCATCACATAGCCTATACCATGTCAATGACTTTCCCTTCAAAGATGAAGGGAAGACCTTCTTGACATCATCCTCAGGAAAACCTATAAGCTTAAATAATCCACAAACTTCATCCACATAGATTAGATGCATATCAGGATGTAATGTTCCGTCTCCTTCATAAGGATTAGCTAGCAGTTTCTCTATCATACCCGAAGGAATTTCATAATAAATATTTTCAGTAGGTGCAGTAGGTTGAGGAGGAACTTCTTGCTATACCGATCGAGGTAAAGATACCCCAAACAAGCCCCTCAAAGGATTATTTTCCATAGTGACAAGTGACAGTAAATTTCAGCACACTATATAAATGTTTCCTTACCAAATTCCACTTACCAAAGGTGCTTCACTCCCCGAAAACAGTGCCAGAAAAGAGTCTTGATGACCCACAAGTATAGGGGATCTATCGTAGTCCTTTCGATAAGTAAGAGCGTCGAACCCAACGAGGAGCAGAAGGAAATGACAAGCGATTTTCAGCAAGGTATTCTCTGCAAGTACTGAAATTATCGGTAACAGATAGTTGTGTGATCAAATAATTTGTAACGAGTAAAAAGTAACAAAAGTAACTAAGGTGCAGCAATGTGGCACAATCCTTTTTGTAGCAAAGGACAAGCCTGAACAAACTCTTATATAAAGCAAAGCGCTCCCGAGGACACATGAGAATTACTGTCAAGCTAGTTTTCAGAATGCTCATATGATTCACGTTCGTTACTTCGATAATTCGATATGTGGGTGGACCGGTGCTTGGGTGCTGCCCTTCCTTGGACAAGCCTCCCACTTATGATTAACTCCTCTCGCAAGCATATGCAACTATGAAAGAAGAATTAAGATAAATCTAACCATAGCATGAAACATATGGATCCAAATCAGCCCCTTACGAAGCAACGCATAAACTAGGGTTTAAGCTTCTGTCACTCTAGAAACCCATCATCTACTTATTACTTCACAATGCCTTCCCCTAGGCCCAAATCATGGTGAAGTGTCATGTAGTCGCCATTCACATAACACCACTAGAGGAGAGACAACATACATCTCATCAAAATATCGATCGAATACCAAATTCACATGATTACTTATAACAAGACTTCTCACATGTCCTCAGGAACAAACGTAACTACTCACAAAGCATATTCATGTTCTTAATCATAGGAGTATTAAGTATCATTAAGGATCTGAACATGTGATCTTTCACCGAATAAACCAACTAGCGTCAACTACAAGGAGTAATCAACACTACTAGCAACCCACAGGTACCAATCTGAGGTTTTGAGACAAAGATCGGATACAAGAGATGAACTAGGGTTTGAGAGGAGATGGTGATGGTGAATATGTTGATGGAGATTGACCCCCTCTCGATGAGAGGATCGTTGGTGATGACGATGGCGATGATTTCCCCCTTCCAAAGGGAAGTTTCCCTGGCAGAATAGCTCCGCCGGAGCCCTAGATTGGTTCTGCCCAAGTTCCGCCTCGAGACGGCGATGCTTCGTCCCGAAAGCTTCCTATTGATTTTTTCTAGGTAGAAACCCTTCATATAGCAAAAGATGGGCACCAGGGGCCTGCCAGGCTGGCGGCAAGGCAGGGGGGCGCGCCCCCCACCCTTGTGGTTGACTGGTGGGTCCCCCTAGGTGCTTTCTTCGCCCAATATTTTTTATATATTCCAAAACAATTCTCCATGAAGTTTCAGGACTTTTGGAGTTGTGCAGAATAGGTCTCTTAGATTTGCTCCTTTCGGTCCAAAATTCCAGCTGCCGGCATTCTCCCTCTTTGTGTAAACCTTGTAAAATAAGAGAGAAAGGGCATAAGTATTGTGCCATAATGTGTAATAACATCCCATAATGCAATAAATATCAATATAAAAGCATGATGCAAAATGGACGTATCAAGCCGTTGCCGGGGAGCAATAGCGTGGGGTGAATATTTTCGTGTGTGCTTGTTTGCTTTATCACTCAGTAGTTTTTATTTTCTGTTCTAAATTGTTCTCTATCTTTAGTTATGGATATGAAACACGAAATACCAAAAAAATAGTGGTACTTGCTACCCATGGAGATGGGGAACCTCCTAAAACCCTCGATGCTCATTATGTGAAAAATATTAATCACTACTTTGATAATCCTGAGAAAACCCCATTCAACTTGATAATGGGGGACATGTTGGATCAACGTGAATACTTTAGGGATTATCGCTTGACACAGAAAGAGAAACTGTTATGGGATCAAATTGATATGTTGCATTGGTATGCCAAAGACATGATTATACTTGTTGCTCTAGGATGAAGGCTCCACACCTTCCCTTTTCATGCAAATTTAATGGTTATGAAACCTTAGCTTCTTATGCTAATGGTAGATATGATTACTATGATGTGGAACGAATAGAAGAATTTGTTGCTTTTAAGGGTGCTTATTAAATTGAATCTTTGTTTGAAAAGTATGAAGCTTTTGATGATGATGTTTATAGACCTAAATTTTTTGCTATACTTAAATATTGTATGAGAATTATAGATACAATTCCGATATTGATGCGTTTATTGAGAAATTATCTGTTGTCCAAGAAAAGACTAATATTTTGCAGGAGTCTATGGAAGAAGGAATTGATGAAACTGTGAGCTCATTGGATGAAAAAGATGGCAAGAAGAGCGAAGAACAAAAGGAGGAAGAGCGGATTAGCTACCCGTGCCCACCTTCTAATGAGAGTAACTCTCCAACTCATACATTGTTTAATGTCCCTTCGTTATTACCGAAGGATGAATGCTATGATAATTGCTATGATCCCGTTGATTCGTTTGAAATATCCCTTTTTGCTGAACTTGATGCTTGTTATGCTTGTGGCCAAGATGCCAATCTGAATTATGCTTATGGAGATGAACTTGCTATAGTTCCTTATGTTAAGAATGAAATTTTTGCTTGATACATCTCCAACGTATCTATAATTTTTTATTGTTCCATGCTGTTATATTATCATTCTGGGATGTTTTACAATCATTTTATAGCAACTTTATATCAATTTTTGGGACTAACCTATTGACATAATGTCCAGTGCTAGTTGTTGTTTTTTGCTTGTTTTTTTACTTCGCGGAAAATCAATACCAAACGGAGTCCAAGTGCAATGAAATTTTTTGGAGAATTTTTCTGGGCCATAAGACACGGGATGGGCCAAAGAAGTACCAGAGGGGTGCCCCGAGGGGAGCACAACCCAGCTGGGCGCGCCTGGGGGCCCAGGCGTGCCCTGGTAGGTTGTGCCCCACCTCGGTGGCCTCCCGCACCGCCTCTTTGCTCTATAAATACCCCAATATTCCAAAAATCCTAGGGGGATCAACGAAGCACAATTCCAGCCGCCGCAAGTTCTAGAAACCACAGATCCAATCTAGACACCATCACGGAGGGGTTCATCATCCTCATTGGTGCCTCTCCGATGATGCGTGAGTAGTTCATTGTAGACCTACGGGTCCGTAGTTAGTAGCTAGATGGCTTCCTCTCTCTCTCTCTCTCTCTCTCTCTAGATTCTCAATACAACGGTCTCTTGGAGCTCTATTTGACGTAACTCTTTTTGTGGTGTGTTTGTTGGGATCCGATGAACTTTGAGTTTATGATCAGATCTATGATTTTATCCATGAAAGTTATTTGAGTCTTTTGATCTCTTATATGCATGATTACTTATAGCTTCGTATTTCTTCTTCGAATCTTTGGTTTAGTCAGGCCGACTAGATCAATTTTTCTTGCCATGGGAAGAGGTGATTTGCAATGGGTTCGATCTTACGGTGCTCAATCCCAGTGACAGAAGGGGAAATGACACGTATGTATCGTTGCTATTAAGGATAACAAGATGGGGTCTATTCCTACATGAATAGATCTTGTCTACATCATGTCATCGTTCTTATTGCATTACTCCATTTCTCCATGAACTTAATACACTATATGCATGCTAGATAGCGGTCGATGTGTGGAGTAATAGTAGTAGATGCAAGCAGGAGTCGGTCTACTAATCTTGGACGTGATGCCTATGTAATGATCATTGCCTCGATATCGTCATGATTATTTAAAGTTCTATCAATTTCCCGACGGTACTTTGTTTACACACCGTATGCTATTTTTCTTGAGAGAAGCCACTAGTGAAATCTACGGCCCCCGGATCTCTTCTTTATCATATTTGCCTTTGAGATCTATTTTTATTCGCATTTATTTTCAGATCTATTAATCCAAAAACCCAAAAATACCTTGCTGCGATTTATTGTTATTTATTTTATCTCGCATTCCCACGAGATCTATTTATCCAATCTACTACAATTTTATCTATCTTTTTACCCGGGAGGGATTGACAACCCCTCTTTTACGTCGGGTTGCAAGTATTTGTTCTTTGTGTGCAGCTATCGTTTACGTAGTGTTGCGTGGTTCTCCTACTGGTTCGATAACCTTGGTCTCATCACTGAGGGAAATACCGATGATAGTCTTATTCATACTCCAAAAGATAGCATTTTACAATTAATATAGATTTACCAGCATCCAAGCTCAAAATATATAAGTGAACCACACAAAGCATTCTATAAAGCCGTACTCAAAAGATTTAAGTGAAGCGTAAAGAGCATTCTATAAAGACATACTCAAAAGGTTTAAGTGAAGCACAAAGAGCATTCTACAAATCAATGAAGGGATATATCACACTAGCATGGAGCATAAAGGAAAAGAAAGGACAAATAAACACAAAAGACACATATCATGTGAACAAAACAAAAACCGAGGTATACCGACAATTGTTGAAGAAGCAAGATGGGATGCCAACTGGGGCATCCCCAAGCTTAGATGCTTGATTATCCTTGAAATAACTTGGGGTGCCTTGGGCATCCCCAAGCTTGAACTCTTGCATCTCCTTATTCTTCTCATATCGATAACTCCTCGATCTTCAAACACTTCATCCACACAACAAAAAACCTCGTGAGATCCGTTGGTATAATAAAGCAAATCACTACCTTTAGGTGCTGTTGTAAACTCATTCCAATTTCATATTAGCATTATATCTATTGTATTCCAACTTCACCATGGTTCATACCCCCTGATACTACCCATAGATTCATCAACATAAGCGAACAACACCTAGAAAACAGAATCTATCAAAAACAGGACAGTCTGTAGTAATATGAAAACTCCGTATACTTCTGTAACTCCAAAAACTCTAAAAAATAAGGACAATCTAAACAATTTGTATAGTAGTACCGTGCAAAACGTTTCAGAAGCTTTTGACATTCCAGTAAAAAAATGTAAATTCACGCACTACAGCCGAAGTTTCTGTTTTTGCACTGCTCATAGCAAACAAGCAATCTAATCATCCTAAAACCAAAACTTGGCACATTATTTTTATAATACAATGGATATATACAAGGGGATAATTATTTTTGAGAAACTTTGATGAAAAATTCTACATTTTTTCCATGGGGATTAACACAAGTGTTCAAGGTCGACCCTCACTTCTCCAATGCATAACCTTCCAATCACTTCTCTTTTTGAAAAAGTTTCTAGGCATAAGAGGCAAGTATTTTTTTATTTTCATTCTTTAAAAAAAATTGTTTGTTTCACCCACAACTAAACAAAAACAAAAGGGAAAACAAAATCTACTTACTGAAGAAAGCAAACAAGCATACACGAAAATAACAACCGCACGCTATTGCTCCCCGGCAACGGCGCCAGAAAAGAGCTTGATAATCCCCAAGTGCGAGGAATCATCGTAGAAATTTCCAAAGATGGAAGTGATAAGTATGGAGTGTCGAACCCACAATGAGCTTAAGGTAAGATCAATATTCTCTCAAGTCCTATCTACCACTGATACGACTCTACGTACACCGAACGTTTGCTTCCATCTAGAAACGAGAAATAAAACTACGTTGTGGGTATGAAGAGGATAGCTTTGCATGATATCGGAGAACTAAAATATAAAGGTAGGTGATGTTAATATAAAGTTAGAATATATTACTATATATTATAAATAGTAAGTGTGGAATAATGATGGGTCGGTGTGCGGAATTATCCTAGGCTATTGTTAACAAGATCGGTAGTCATCATTGCAATTTTATATGAGGGAGACGCATAAGCTAACAAACTTTCTCTCCTTGGATCATATGCACTTATGATTGGAACTCTAGCAAGCATCCGCAACTACTAAAGATCATTAAGGTACAACCCAACCATAGCATTAAAGTATCAAGTCCCGTTTATCCCATATGCAGCAACCCCCTTACTCGGGTTTAAGCTTCTGTCACTCTTGCAACCCACTATAAGCGAATCATGAATGTATTGTGACACCCTACAGCGGGAATCCTTCACGTGTGCGCGGCACGGAAGGCACCATAGGACAGCACCAAAATAAAACATACAACTCAAACCAATCTAGATCATCAATCAACCCAAAGACAAAAGAAATCTACTCAAAACATCATAGGATGGCAACACATCATAAAGCACCATGTTCAAGTAGGGGATTACAACGGGGTGCGGGAGAGTGGACCGCGTAAAAGAGATGAGGATGGTGATGTTGATGAAGACGATCACCGCGGCAATGGTTCCCCCGATGGCACTCCGGCGCCACTGAGAGAGAGGGGGGAGGTTCTTCCCCTTGTGCTTCCTCCTCCATGGCCTCACCCCTAGACTAGGGGAGGTTCTCCCTCTGGTCCTTGGCCTCCATGGCGATGATGGCCCCCTCCGGAATCCTCCTCCATGTCCTTCGGTGATGATGGCCCCCTCCGGCAGGGTGCCGGAGAGGGTCTAGATTGACTTTTCGTGGCTATAGAGGCTTGCGGCGGAGGAACTCTCGATCTAGGTTTATATATTTATAGGAATTTTTGGCATCGAGAACAAGTCAGGGGGGTCCACGAGGAGCCCACAAGACCGGAGGGCGCCCCAGGGGGTAGGGGGCGCCCTCCACCCTTGTGAAGGCCTCGTGGCTCTTCTGGCCCAACTCTTTTACTTCGGGGGCTTCTTCTGGTCCATAAAAAATCACCGTAAATTTTCAGGTCATTTGGACTCCATTTTATATTCCTTTTCTGCGAAACTCAACAACGAGGAAAAACATAAACTGGCACTGGGCTCTAGGTTAATAGGTTAGTCCCAAAAATCATATAAAATAACATATAAATGCATATAAAACATCGAAGATAGATAATATAATAGCATGGAACAATCAAAAATTATAGATAAGTTGGAGACATATCAAGCATCCCCAAGCTTAATTCCTGCTCGTCCTCGAGTAGGTAAATGATAAAAACAGAATTTTTGATGTGGAATGCTAGCAAGTGCACAAGTTTGATCAATGATAATTTCAATCACTTTTTCTATCATCATTATATATCATAACAGTAGCTCATATCATAAAGCTTTTCATGATCAAGTAACAAGCTATTCACATGTTAAAGCATAGACCATAAACTTTCTTGAAAACTAACAAACTATGTTCTTAGTCATCAAACAATTGCAATTCATCTTATTTTCAGGAAGGGTCTATGTAAGAGCTTTGATTTAGCAAAACCCATATACTCAACTATCATATAGTTTTCCATGATTGCTACCACTCAAAGCATATTTTTGGAACAAATAGCATCCATTGAACATAGAGAAAGATAGAGGCTTAATGTTTCGCCTCCCAACTTACTTATCATATAGATAATTGTCAACAATAATAATTCATGATCAAATATATTTGAATGGCCATATATGCTTAGATATTTCCCCATAACATGATGCTTGCCGACTAAAGAGTAGGTTGGAATGAGAAGTAATACTACTGACTCTTGCATAAAAGTAAAAGATAGGCCCTTCGCAGAGGGAAGCAGGGATTTGCAGAGGTGCCAGAGCTCGAAGCTTTTAAAACAGAGATGAAAATAATTTTGAGAGGTATGCTTTCATTGTCAACATAACAACCAAGAATTCTCACTATCTTCCATGCTAGACACATTATAGGCGGTTCCCAAATAGAATGGTAAAGTTTTTACTCCCCCACCACCAACAAGCACATTCCACGGCTGGTCCGAAACAACGGGTACCATCCAACTATCCACAATGCTAGGGGAGTTTTGTTTGCGATTATAATTTGATCTGATTTGAGCATGGAACTATGCATCCTAGTTACAAGCCATTTTCTCGTGAATGATGAGCGGAGTCCACTCATCGTGAGAATAACCCACCTAGCATGGAAGACACTGACAGCCCCTAGTCGCTACATGAGCGATTCGGGCATACAAAACAGATTATTATTTGAAGGTTTAGAGTTTGGCACATGCAAATTTACTTGGAAAGGCAGGTAAATACCGCATAAAGGTAGATAAGGTGGACACTAATGGAAGAAACTTGGTTCAAGGGTTTTTGGATGTACAAGTAGTAACTCTACTTAGTACAGAAATTTTGGCTAGCAAAAGATTCTAAAAAGCAAGCACCACATGTTGGAGGATCTATAACAATATAACTTCTATACAAATATACCCAAAAATAACTCATTAAGTTGTCTTCCTTGTCCAACTTCAACTAATTTGATCAAGTTTGAAAATAATTAATGGGGTTCACAATCATAGAAGATGTCCAAGATAGTATATTTATATGTGAAATCTCTCTTCCTTCAATGTTCTTTCATGAATTGTTCAAGTGACCAATACTATGTTTGCTAACTTTTAATAAATTTACCACCCATACTTATTATATGTGAAGTCATTAATCCCCATGGTATAAGCATATGAAACATATATAAATTCAGATTTATGATATTCAATTCATTCAACCATTTACTCATAGGATATAAGTGAAGCACGTGAGTAAATGACAAACTACTCCAAAAAGATATAAGTGAAGAACAATGAGTAGTCAAGTAATTAACTAGCCATGGGAGGTGTGACGCCCCCGATTTGACCGTACACTAATCATGCACGCAAATGTGTACGACCAAGAGCAGGGACTCACGGGAAGATATCACAACACAACTCTACAACATAAATAAGTCATACAAGCATCATAATACAAGCCAGGGGCCTCGAGGGCTCGAATACAATTGCTCGATCACAGACGAGTCAGCGGAAGCAACAATATCTGAGTACAGACATAAGTTAAACAAGTTTGCCTTAAGAAGGCTAGCACAAACTGGGATACAGATCGAACGAGGCGCAGGCCTCCTGCCTGGGATCCTCCTAACTACTCCTGGTCGTCGTCAGCGGCCTGCACGTAGTAGTAGGCACCTCCAGTGTCGTAGGTGTCATCGTCGACGGTGGCGTCTGGCTCCTGGACTCCAACATCTGGTTGTGACAACCAGATAGAAAAGAAAAGGGGGAAAAGAGGGAGAGAAGCAACCGTGAGTACTCATCCAAAGTACTCGCAAGCAAGGAGCTATACTACATATGCATGGGTATATGTGTAAAGGGGCATATCAGTGGACTGAACTGCAGAATGCCAGAATAAAAGGGGGATAGCTAGTCCTGTCGAAGACTACGCTTCTGGCCATCTCCATCTTGCAGCATGTAGAAGAGAGTAGATTGAAGTCCTCCAAGTAGTATCGCATAGCATAATCCTACCCGGTGATCCCCTCCTCGTCGCCCTGTTAGAGAGCGATCACCGGGTTGTATCTGGCACTTGGAAGGGTGTATTTTATTCAGTATCCAGTTCTAGTTGTCATAAGGTCAAGGTACAACTCCGGGTCGTCCTTTTACCGAGGGACACGGCTATTCGAATAGATAAACTTCCCTGCAGGAGTGCACCACATAACCCAACATGCCCGATCCCATTTGGCCGGACACACTTTCCTGGGTCATGCCCGGCCTCGTAAGATCAACACGTCGCAGCCCCACCTAGGCTCAACAGAGAGGTCAGCACGCCGGTCTAAACCTATGCACGCAGGGGTCTGGGCCCATCGCCCTATGCACACCTGCACGTTGCGTACGCGGCCGGAAGCAGACCTAGCCTAGTGGCGTTCCAGTCCAATCCGGCGCGCGCCACTCAGTCGCTGACGTCACGAAGGCTTCGGCTGATACCACGACGCCGGGATACCCATAACTACTCCCGCGTAGATGGTTAGTGCGTACAGACCAAATGGCCAGACTCAGATCAAATACCAAGAACTCGTTAAGCGTGTTATGTATCCGCGAACGCCGACCAGGGCCAGGCCCACCTCTCTCCTAGGTGGTCTCAACCTGCCCTGTCGCTCCGCCATAAAGTAACAGTCGGGGGCTGTCAGGAACCCAGGCCCACCTCTACCGGGGTGGAGCCACCTGTCCTTTCAGCCCCCTCATCAGAATCACTTGCGGGTACTCCTCGAGCCGACCCGACTTTAGTCACCACATGTGTCATGTATAAATGTATATAGTATATACCCGTGATCACCTCCCAAAGTGATCACGGCCCAGTAGTATAGCATGGCAGACGGACAAGAGTGCAGGGCCACTGATGGAACACTAGCATCCTATACTAAGCAGTAGGATAGCAGGTAAGGGTAACAACTGTAGCAACAATGGCAGGCGATGCATCAGGATAGGATTAACGGAAAGCAGTAACATGCTACACTACTCTAATGCAAGCAGTATAGAGAAGAATAGGCGATATCTGGTGATCAAGGGGGGGGCTTGCCTGGTTGCTCTAGCAAGGAGGGGTTGTCTTCGACGTTGTCGATCACCGGGGCGGCATCGGTCTCGGGGTCTACCGGAGAGAAGAGGGGGAAGAAACAATAAACATAAAGCAAGCATAACATCACAAAGCATAACATGGCAACATGTTGTGCCGGGTGTGTCCTAACGTATGGCTACACAATAAAGGTGAAGGGGGGAATTCAACCGGGAATGTATTCTCGGTTCCGGACCTGTATCAAACAGATGACCGGAGGGGGGAATGTTCCATGTTCAGCATGCTAGGGGCATGTGACAGATGAACGGACTGCGTATTCGGATTCGTTGGATTTTTCTGAGCAACTTTCATGTAGAAAACATTTTCATCCGAGTTACGGTTTAAAAGATATGAATTTTCAAAAATTATTTGAATTTCTGGAATTTATTTATTTATTAAATTAAATTCGAATTATCCAAAACAGTAATGGTGACGTCAGCATGTCGTATGTGTGACATCAGCAGTCAACTGTGCGCTGACCATGTCACCCTGACATGTGGGGCCCACATGTCAGCCTCTGTAGCTAATTAACTGGGTTAATTTAAACAAAACAAAAAAACTTAATTAGATTGTGGGCCCTACTAGTCAGTGTCTGATTAGGGATTAGTTTAACTAACTAATTTAACTAACTGATTAATTAGTATTTTTATTTTTATTTTTTTAAAGGCTTTATTGGTGGGCCCCGTATGTCAGCTGCTGGGATTGGCCCAGTCAGCATCGACCGAAGTCAACGGGTCAAAGGTGGGGCCCAGGGGCCCGCTGGTCAGTGACCCTGGGGGTGGGCCCCAGGCGCCACGTCGGACGCCGGCGGGAGGGCACTCCGGCGAGCCCGTACACGGCGGCGAGCCTCGGCCGTGGCCGGAATTCGGCCACAGGGGTCCGTTTCACGCGCGCTTGGTCGCGTTCGAACGGCCAAGACGATCCGCGCCGGATGGTGGTAGTGGTTCGTCCGGAGGTGGCCGGAAATGGCATCGGCGGTGAGCTTAGCGGCGGCCGGAGTTCGGGGTTGCACGGGCATGGGGCTGCGGCTCGAATTCGAGCAAGTGAAGCAGCTAGGTGGCGTCTACGGACCACCACGAGCACACTTGTGTGCTCGATTTGGCCCAGGTCATGCGCTGTCCACGACGGCGACATGGCCGGAGGCAGGGAGCTTGCGGTCATGGCGGACCTACGCCCTAGAGGACGAAAGAGCCGGCGAGTATAAGGGGGAAAGGTGCGGGGGCTCACGACGGTCGCAGAGTAGGGGACGGCGAGGCCGGGGACGACTTGGTCGCAGCGAATCGACGAGGAGTAGCTCCGGGCACCGAGGACGAAGACGGGATGATGGCGACGAGTTGGGGCAGCGAGGCGACGAGGAAGTAGGGTCAGGGGCGCCGTAGTGGTGCTCCTCGGCTCGGCTCGTAGTCGAAGGCGACGAGGCGGAGGGCGGCGAAGGCCCTGGCACGGTCCTAGGTGACGGGGACGGCGGAGAGCTCGCCGGCGTCGGCGGTCATGGCGGTGGTGCGGTGGCGCGGTGGATCTGGAGAGCGAAAGCGGCGCGAGGAGGGAAATGGATGGGGACGCCAGGGGGATTGGAGAGGGGATCGAGGAGTCGGGGCGTGGCAGCCTTATTCTCTCGCGGGGTTCATCGCCGGCGAGGGGGTTCGGCGGCGACCAGCCTCCTGTAGCGACGGGGTCGGGGGAACAGAGAACCGACCGGGGAGGGGGAGTGGGCCGGCTAGGGTGGGTCGACGGCCAGCTGGGCCGAGGCCCAGCGGGGAGGGGGGGTTCTTTTCCTTTTCTTTTCTTTTTTTTTATTTGTAGTTTCTTTTATTTTCTTGTTTTACAAAAAATTACCACTAGTGCCTAAATTTGTATTTATCAACAACTACTGTGAGATTAATCCTTAACCCATAATAAAATAGTTTTAGCATTTTATAAATTCAATAGGCATTTGTTTAATTGTTTTCACTATTGTTTTAATTGTTTTAGAGCCTTTAAACATTTTATAAAAATGTTGTTTCTTCACCATAACTACCTACGCAATATTTGTCATGATCCGAACATTTTAGTTTTAACATCTGAAAACTTTTGTTGTTTGCTTTTATTTAAATTTTGAATTTGTTTCGGTTCTGAACCATCGAGAGTTTATCAATAGTAACGGGGTGACGTGGCATCATTAACGAGGGATTACTGTAGCTTAATTATCCGGGCGTCACAGGAGGACTCTCTCTCATTCAAGATTTCAGATCAAATTATTTTATTCAAACAGCAAGTAAAATGAAAATATGCTCCAAGCAGAACACATATCATGTGACGAATAAAAATATAGCTCAGAGTAAGGTATACCGATGGTTTTGAAGACGAAAGAGGGGATGCCTTCCGGGGCATCCCCAAGCTTAGGCGCTTGAGCCTTGGTACCTTGGGGTGCCTTGGTCATACCCAATCTTAGGGTCTTTCCACTCCTTATTCTCCTCATACCGATATCTCACCCAAAACTTCAAAACTTCAATCACACAGAACTTAACGGAACTTCCTGAGATGGGTTAGTATGATAAAGAGTAAATCATTCACTTTGGTACTGTCAAATACAAGATTCATAATTGTTCTCACACAATTACTACTGTACCATATCATTTCTACAATTTATATTGAGCAATATAAGCCATAGAAACTAGAAAACAAGCAAACTATGCATTGAAAACAGAATCTGCCAGAAACGGAGCAGTCTGTAATGATCTGAACAACAACCATACTTATGCTACTCCAAAAATTCTGAAAAATTGGGAAAACCTAGGCAATTTGTATATCAATCTTGAGTAAAAAATTCAGATCAAAATCACTCTTCTATGATTTTTTTTAAATTCTGGCAATGAGCGCAAAAGTTTTGGTTTTCCAGCAAGAACAAATCAACTATCACCGTAAGCCATCCCAAAGGTCTTACTTGGCACTTTATTGAAACAAAAGCTATAAAACAGGATTAACACAGTAGCTTAATCATGTGAACACACAAAAACAGTAAGGATAAATATTGGGTTGTCTCCCAACAAGCGCTTTTCTTTAATGTCTTTTTAGCTAGACAAGATATTATAATGATACTCTTCCAAGCCCAATTCCGATGATAGTCTTGTTCATACTCCAAAATATATAAGTGAAGTTCATGGAGCATTATACAATTAATATAGATTTATCAACATCCAAGCTCAAAATATATAAGTGAAGCGCACGAAGCATTCTATAAAGCCGTACTCAAAAGATTTAAGTGAAGCGCAAAGAGCATTCTATAAAGACATACTCAAAATATTTAAGTGAAGCACAAAGAGCATTCTACAAATCAATGAAGGGCTATATCACACTAGAATGGAGCATAAAGGAAAAGAAAGGAAAAATAAACTCAAAAGACACATATCATGTGAACAAAACAAAAACCGAGGTATACCCACAATTGTTGAAGAAGAAAGATGGGATGCCAACCGGGGCATCCCCAAGCTTAGATGCTTGAGTATCCTTGAAATATTTACTTGGGGTGCCTTGGGAATCCCCAAGATTGAACTCTTGCCTCTCCTTATTCTTCTCATATCGATAACTCCTCGATCTTCAAACACTTCATCCACACAAAACTTAACAAAAAACCTCGTGAGATCCGTTAGTATAATAAAGCAAATCACTACCTTTAGGTACTGTTGTAAACTCATTCCAATTTCATATTAGCATTATATCTACTGTATTCCAACTTCACCATGGTTCATACCCCTCGATACTACCCATAGATTCATCAAAATGAGCGAACAACACCTAGAAAACAGAATCTGTCAAAAACGGGACAGTCTGTAGTAATATGGAAACTTCGTATACTTCCGTAACTCCAAAAATTCAAAAAAATTAGGACAATCTAAACAATTTGTATAGTAGTATTGTTCAAAAAGTTTCGGAAGCTTTAGACATTCCAGTAAAAAACGTAAATTCACACACTACAGCCAAAGTTTCTGTTTTTGCACTGCTCCTAGCAAACAAGCAATCTAATCATCCTAAAACCAAAACTTGGCACATTATTTTTATAATACAATGGATATATACAAGGGGATAATTATTTTTGAGAAACTTCCATGAAAAATTCAACATTGTTTCCATGAGCATGAACACAAGTGTTCAAGGTCGACCCTCACTTCTCCAATGCATAACCTTCCAATCACTTCTCTTTTTGAAAAAGTTTTTACGCATAAGAGGCAAGTAATTTTTTTATTTTCATTCTTTTAATTTTTTTTGTTTGTTTCACCCACAAGTAAACAAAAACAAAAGGGAAAACAAAATATACTTACTGAAGAAAGCAAACAAGCATACACGAAAATATCAACCCCACGCTATTGCTCCTCGGCAACGGCGCCAGAAAAGAGCTTGATAATCCCCAAGTGTAAGGAATCATCGTAGCAGTTTCCAAAGATGGAAGTGATAAGTATGGAGTGTCGAACCCACAAGGAGCTAAAGGTACGATCAATATTCTCTCAAGTCCTATCTGCCACTGATACGACTCTACGTACACTGAACGTTTGCTTCCATCTAGAAACGAGAAATAAAACTATGTTGTGGGTATGAAGAGGATAGCTTTGCATGATATCGGAGAACTAAAATATAAAGGTAGGTGATGTTAATATAAAGTTAGGATATATTACTATATATTATAAATAGCGAGTGTGGAATAAAGATGGGTCGGTGTGCGGAATTATCCTAGGCTATTGTTAACAAGATCGGTAGTCGTCATTGCCATTTTATGTGAGGGAGAGGCATAAGCTAACATACTTTCTCTCCTTGGATCATATGTACTTATGATTGGAACTCTAGCAAGCTTCCGCAACTACTAAAGATCATTAAGGTAAAACCTAACCATAGCATTAAAGTATCAAGTCCCCTTTATCCCATACGCAACAACCCCCTTACTCGGGTTTAAGCTTCTGTCACCTTAGCAACCCACTATAAGCGAATCATGAACATATTGCAACACCCTACAGCGGGAATCCTTCACGTGTGCGTGGCACGCAAGGCACCATAGGACAGCACCAAAATAAAACATACAACTCAAACCAATCTAGATCATCAATCAACCCAAAGACAAAAGAAATCTACTCAAAACATCATGGGATGGCAACACATCATTGGATGATAATATGTGGCATAAAGCACCATGTTCAAGTAGGGGATTACAGCGGGGTGCGGGAGAGTGGACCGCGTAAAAGAGATGTGGATGGTGATGAAGATGGTGATGTTGATGAAGACGATCACCGCGGCGATGGTTCCCCCGATGGCACTCCGGCGCCATCGAGAGAGGGGGGAGAGGTTCTCCCCCTTGTGCTTCCTCCTCCATGCCCCCTAGATGGGGAGAGGTTCTCCCTCTGGTCCTTGGCCTCCATGGCGATGATGGCCCCCTCCGGAATCCTCCTCCATGGCCTCCGGTGATGATGGTCCCCTCCGACAGGGTACCGGAGAGGGCCTAGATTGATTTTTCGTGGCTACAGAGGCTTGCGGCGGCGGAACTCCCGATCTAGGTTTATTTCTGGGGGTTTCTATATTTATAGGAATTTTTGGCGTCGAGAACAAGTCAGGGGGGTCCACGAGGAGCCCACAAGACCGGAGGGCGCCCCTAGGGGGTAGGGGGCGCCATCCACCGTTGTGGAGGCCTCGTGGCTCTTCTGACCCAACTCTTTTGCTTCGGGGGCTTATTCTGGTCCATAAAAAATCACCGTAAATTTTCAGGTCATTTGGACTCCGTTTGATATTCCTTTTCTGCGAAACTCAATAACAAGGAAAAAACAGAAACTAGCACTGGGCTCTAGGTTAATAGGTTAGTCCCAAAAATCATATAAAATAGCATATAAATGCATATAAAACATCCAAGATAGACAATATAATAGCATGGAACAATCAAAAATTATAGATACGTTGGAGACGTATGAGATGCCCCGGAAGGCATCCCATCTTTCCTCAACAAATATCGGTATGTTTTCTTTTTTCGTTTCGTTCACATGATATGCAAAAATCTTGGAGCATCTTTTGTATTTGGTTTTCATTATTCTTTTATGCACCATGCTGGTATAAGATAGTCCATGGTTGATTTATAGAATGCTCATTGCACTTCACTTATATCTTTTGAGTATGGCTTGAATGCTTCATGTGCTTCACTTATATCTTTTGAAGTTGGATTGCCTGTTTCTCTTCACATGGAAAACCGTTATTTGTAGAATGCTCCTTTGCATCACTTATACTTATAAGAGCATGATCTTTTGTAAAAAGAATTAAACTCTCGTGCTTCACTTATATCTATTTAGAGAGTCAACAAGAATTGGTTAATTGCATGGTTAGTCATAAAATCCTACATGAAACTTGTGGATCACTGAATATGATATGTTTTGATTCCTTGCAATAGTTTCGCGATATAGAGATGGAATATGTGGGAGGTACTAGTAAATGGTTGTGTTTAGTAGGAATATTGGTGTTAAGGCTTGTGATTCCCGAAGCATGCACGTATAGTCTCCCATTATGCTATGAAGTTGGAGCATGATTTATTATTGATTGTCTTCCTTTGTGTGGAGGTCGGGGGCGCGTGATGGTTAACTCCTACCAACCTCCCCTAGGGGCATGCGTAGTAACACTTTGCTTCGAGAGCTAATAAACTTCTGCAATAAGTATATGAGTTCTTTATGACTAATGTGGGTCCATGAATTATACGCACTCTTACCTTTCTGCAATTTGCTAGCCTCTATGATACTGTGCATTGCCCTTTCTCACCTCGAGAGTCGGTGCAAACTTTGCCGGTGCATCTAAACCCCATGATATGATACGCTCTGTCACACATAAGCCTTATTATATCTTCCTCAAAACAGCCACCATACCTACCTATTATGGCCTTTCCATAGCCATTTCGAGATATATTGCCATGCAACTTCCACCTCTTCCGTTTTGATGACTTGAGCATTCATTGTCATATTGCTTTGCATGATCATATAGCTGACATAGTAGTTGTGGCTCAGCCGTCGTGCATCGTTTTTTATTCATGTTACGCTAGATCATTGCACATCCTGGTACACTGCCAGAGGCATTCATATAGAGTCATATTTTGTTATAGGTACCGAATTGTAATATTGAGGTTTAAGTAAATAGAAGTGTGATGATCATCAATTCTCATTATTAGAGCATTGTCCAGTTGAGGAATGGATGATGGAGACTATGATTCCCCCATAAGTCGAGATGAGACTCCGGACCAAAAGAAAAAGAAAGAAATAAAAAGAAAGAAAAAATAAGAAAAAGGAAAAAGAAAATTAAAAAGAAAAAAATGAAAGAAAGAAGGAAGAGAAGGGGCATGCTAGTTCCACACTTGTGCTTCAAAGTAGCACCATGTTTTTCATATAGAGAGTCTCCTATGTTGTCACTTTCATGTACTAGTGGGAATTTTTCATTATAGGATTAGATGCACACCCACTTAGTTTTCATGATGAGCTTTCATACACTTATAGCTCTTAGTGCATTCGTTGCATGTCAATCCCTACTCCTCGCATTGATATCAATTGATGGGCATCTCCATAGCCCGTTGGTCAGCCGTGTCGATGTGAGACTTTCTTACCTTTTTGTCTTCTCTATATTTACCCCTATCATCATACTCTATTCCACCCGTAGTGCTATCTCCATGGCTCGCGCTCATGTATTGCGTGAGGTTTGAAAAAACTGAAGTGCGTTAAAAAGTATGAACCAATTGCTTAGCTGACACCGGGGTTGTGCATGATAAATACTTTGTGTTAAGAAGACAGAGCATGACAAGACTATATGATTTTGTAGGGATAGCTTTCTTTAGCATTGATATTTTAAAATACATGATTGTTTGTTGGGATGCCTGAGTATTGATGTCTTTATGTCAAATTATAGACTATCGCTTTGAATCATTTGTGTCTTAATATTCATGCCATGATTAGATATATGATCAAGATTATGATAAGTAGCATTCCACATCAAGAATTATCTTTTTTATCATTTACCTACTCAAGGACGGGCAGGAATTAAGCTTGGGGATGCTGATACGTCTCCGTCATATTTATAATTTTTGATTGTTTCATGCCAATATTACACAACTTTCACATATTTTTGGCAACATTTTATATGATTTATTGGACTAACCTATTAATCCAGTGCCCAGTGCCAGTTCTTATTTCTTGCATGTTTTTTTGTTTCATAGAATATCCATATCAAACAAAGTCCAAACGCGATAAAAAATTATGGAGAATTATTTCGGAATATATGTGATTTTTGGGAGGTGGAATCAACGCTAACGGAGGCCCATGGCTTCCACAACCCACTAGGGCGCGCCGGGCACTCCCTGGCGCGCCCAAGTGTCTTGTGCCCTCCCTGTAAGTCAGTTGGGGCCCTTATTCAGGCGCAAGAAAGATAATTTATGGAAAAAAGTGTAAAAATTTCAGCGCAATCGGAGTTACGGATCTCCGGGAATTTAAGAAATGGTGAAGGGCCAGAAAACGGGAACGCGAAACAGAAGAGAACAGAGGGATATATCCAATCTAGGAGGGGCTCCTGCCCCTCCGCCGCCATGGAGGCCATGGACCAGAGGGGGAACTCTCCTCCCATCTAGGGGGGAGGTCAAGGAAGAAGAAGAAGGGGGGCTCTCTCCCCCTCTCTCCCGGTGGTGCCGGAGCGTCGTCGGGGCAATCATCGTGACGACGATCTACATCAACACCTCACTGCCGTCAACACCAACTCTCTCCCCCTCTATGCAGCGGTGTAACACCCCTTCTCCCCGCTGTAACCTCTACTTAAACATGGTGCTCAACACTATATATTATTTCCCAATCATATGTGGTTATCCTATGATGTTTGAGTAGATCCGTTTTGTCCTATTAGCTAATCGATGATCGTGGTTGGTTTGAGTGTATATTTTATTATGGTGTTGTCCTACGGTGCCCTCCGTCTCGCGCAAATGTGAGGGGTGCCCGCTGTAGGGTGTTGCAATGCGTTCATAATTTGCTTATTCTCGGTTGCCGGAGTGACAGAAGCCTGAACACGGATAAGTGGATTGTTGCGTTTGGGAGTAAAGCGGACTTGATACTTAATGCTAGGGTTGGGTTTTACGACCTTAATTATCTTTATTAGTTGCGGATGCTTGCTAGAGTTCCAATCATAAGTGCATGTGATCCAAGTAGAGAAAGTATGTTAGCTCATGCCTCTCCCTCATATAAAACTGCAAGAATGATTACCGATCTAGTTATCGATTGCCTAGGGACAAATGACTTTCTTGTTGACAAAAGCTACCTACTTTTATTTCCTTGCAATTTACTCGTAGTTTTATTCTCGCAAAGTACTTCTAGTTTTATTCTTGCAAACTTATCCTATCTCCTACCAAATAGTTTTAAACTTGTTCTAGGTAAAGCAAACATAAAGTGTGTGTAGAGTTGCATCGATGGTCGATAGAACTTGAGGGAATATTTGTTCTACCTTTAGCTCCTCGTTGGGTTCGACAATCTTATTTACCGAAGAAGGCTATAAACGACCCCCTATACTTGTGGGTTATCAACCCCACCAACAAACTGACAGCGTGTTTGTAATTCCTTTACAAATTCTGTTTTGGAATTTTGAAAACCGACATTGCATAAGATGGTATAGCTTGTACAATTGATTTGAGTAGCACTTCCTTTCCTCCGGTTGAAAGTTGCATTTCCTTCCACTCAGTAACTCTTTTCATAACCCGATCCACCAAAAACTGGAAACAATCTATCCTATCTAAACCCACACGGAATCGTAAGCCTAGATAAGTATCCAATAGTGCCTCGGTCGTCTAATTTCATACTAGCACGAATGCCCGTGCCTTGCAATGGGAGAGAAAATTGATGCATCGCTTGTGCTCGTGCGTTGCAAAAGAAGAGAAAACTTAGCTATACTCAGATTTAGTGAGAATTGTATGTGCAAACATAACACCCTATGTTCATATGAAGAAAACGATGGTTTATGAAAATGTGCACCACCGCAATACAATGACACCATAATGGTTTATCAATAATACAAAAACAACCTAATGTGATAAAATAATAGAATCCTGGAATCTCAATGCGCAACGCAGTAGGACCCTAAGCCCGGGGTGTGGCCAACTCTGGCAGTTCCGCACTATCTGAGCGTTCATACGCAATGTTTTTGGATTTAAAGCTGCTAGTGGTCCTCAGTTAGCATCATTTGCAGCAATTTTTGCATCAAGACAAACTTCTTTTCATCACTTATGATCAGTAGGAGGTGTATTTTAGCCTCAAGTGAGAAACGAATGCAACCTTTTGGCCCAACAATGCTTTTAGGGTTGTCGTTGAAGATACAATCAATTTTAGGGCCATGCTTATAACGTTATCTTAGGCCTAGTCTCTTTAGGTATTTTATTGTACCTATCCATGCAAGCATGATATTTAAGGCATCATGCAACATGCATTCCACTAATTATGGTCAATCCACTGGCCATACCATGCACTCTTCTTCCTAATTCTTCTTTAATTCCCTTAAATTATGGGTGAAACCATTTACTTTGCTCGCACTGTGCGCCAGCCTTCCTAACTGAAGGAAATATGCCATAGAGGCAATAATAAAGTTGTTATTTTATATTTCCTTATATCATGATAAATGTTTATTGTTCATGCTAGAATTGTATTAACCGGAAACTTGATACATGTGTGGATACATAGACAAAACACCGTGTCCCTAGTAAGCGTCTACTAGACTAGGTTAATCAAAGATGGTTAAGTTTCCTAACCATAGACATGTGTTGTTATTTGATGAACGGGATCACATCATTAGGAGAATGATGTGATGGACAAGACCCATCCGTTAGCTTAGCATATTGATCGTTCAGTTTTATTGCTATTGCTTTCTTCATGTCAAATACATATTCCTTCGACTATGAGATTATGCAACTCCCGGATACCGAAGGAATACCTTGTGTGCTATCAAACATCACAACATAACTGGGTGATCATAAAGATGCTCTACAGGTATCTCCGAAGGTGTTTATTGGGTTAGCATAGATCGAGAATAGGATTTGTCACTCCGAGTATTGGAGAGGTATCTCTGGGCCCTCTCGGTAATACACATCATAAGAAGCCTTGCAAGCAAAGTGACTAATGAGTTAGTTGCGGGATGATGTATTATGGAACGAGTAAAGAGACTTGCCGGTAACGATATTGAACTAGGTATGAAGATACCGACGATCGAATCTCGAGCAAGTAACATACCGATGACAAAGGGAATAACGTATGTTGTCATTACGGTTTGACCAATAAAGATCTTCGTAGAATATGTAGGAGCCAATATGATCATCCAGGTTCCTCTATTGGTTATTTACTGGAGAGGTGTCTCGGTCATGTCTACATAGTTCTCAAACCCGCAGGGTCCGCACGCTTAACGTTCGATGACGATTTTGTATTATATGAGTTATGTGATTTGGTGACCGAAAGTTGTTCGGAGTCCCGGATGAGATCACAGACATGACGAGGAGTCTAGAAATGGTCGAGAGGTAAAGATTGATATATAGGAGGAATGGTATTCGGACACCGGAAGTGTTCCGGAGGGTATCGAGTACTTATCGGGTCACTGGAAGGGGTTCCGGGCACCCCCGGCATATGTATGGGCTTAATGGGACAAGGAGGGGACAGACCAGCCCACAAGGGGCTTGTGCGCCCCTGCCCTGGCCGGCCAGCCCAAGGGAAGGAAAGGGGAAACCCCTCCTGCCTTTCCCTCCTCAAGGGAGAAAGGAAACGCGTGGGAGGGGGGCGCCTCCCTCCCGTGCCTTTCTCCCGCACACACATATGGCAAGGGGGCGCAGGTTTGGAGGGTGGCCAAGTAGGATTCCTCCTACTTAATTGGGGTGCCCCCTAGGGCTGCTCCCTCTCCTCCCACCTATATATATGAGGGGGGAGGCGCCTAGAACACACAGCAACATCTGTTAGCCGTGTGCGGCGCCCCCTCCATAGTTTACGCCTCCGGTCATATTCTCGTAGTGCTAAGGCGAAGCCCTGTGCGGATTACTTCACCATCACCATCACCACGCTATCGTGTTGACAGAACTCATCTACTTCCTCGACACTTTGCTGGATCAAGAGTTCGAGGGACGTCATCGAGTTGAATGTGTGCAGAACTCGGAGGTGTCGTACGTCCGGTGCTTGATCGGTCAGAACGAGAAGAAGTTCGACTACATCAACCGCACTGTGAAACGTTTCCGCTTTCGGTCTACGAGGGTACGTGGACACACTCTCCCCCTCTCGTTGCTATGCATCTCCTAGATAGATCTTGCGTGAGCGTAGGATTTTTCTGAAATTGCATGCTACGTTTCCCATCAGTGGCATCCGAGCCAGGTCTATGCGTAGATGATATGCACGAGTAGAACACAAAGAGTTATGGGCGGTGATCGTCATACTGCTTACCACCAATGTCTTATTTTGATTCGGCGATATTGTTGGATGAAGCGGCCTGGACCAACCTTACATGACCACATTCATGAGACCAGTTCCACCGACAGACATGCAACTAGTTTTGCATAAAGGTGGCTGGCAGGTGTCTGTTTCTCCAACTTTAGTTGAATCGAATTTGACTGCGGCCGGTCCTTGTTGAAGGTTAAAACAGCAAACTTGATAAATCACCGTTGTGGTTTTGATGCGTAGGTAAGAACGGTTCTTGCTAGAAGCCCGTAGCATCCACGTAAAACTTGCAACAACAAAGTAGAGGACGTCTAACTTGTTTTTGCAGGGCATATTGTGATCTGATATGGTCAAGACATGATGTGATATACGTTATTGTATGAGATGATCATGTTTTGTAAAAGTTATCGGCAACTGGCAGGAGCCTTATGGTTGTCGCTTTATTGTATGAAATGCAAACGCCATGTAATTGCTTTAATTTATCACTATGCGTTAGCGATAGTTGTAGAAGCAATAGTTGGCGAGACGACCACGACGCAAAGATGGAGACAAAGTGTCGAGCCGGTGACGATGGAGATCATGACAGTGCTTTGGAGATGGAGATCAAAAGCATAAGATGATGATGGCCATATCATGTCACATATTTTGATTGCATGTGATGTTTATCTTTTATGCATCTTATTTTGCTTAGTACAGCGGTAGCATTATAAGATGATCCCTTAACTAAAATTCCAAGGTATAAGTGTTCTCCCTGAGTATGCTCCATTGCAAAAGTTCGTCGTGTTGAGACACCACGTGATGATCGGGTGTGATAGACTCTACGTTCAAATACAACGGGTGCAAAACAGTTTTGCACGTGTGGAATACTCGGGTTAAACTTGACGAGCCTGGCATGTACAGACATGGCCTCAAAACAATGGAGACCGAAAGGTCGAACGTGAATCATATAGTAGATATGATCAACATAGAGATGTTCACCATTGATGACTACTCCATCTCACGTGATGATCGGACATGGTTTAGTTGATTTGGATCACGTATCATTTAGATGACTCGAGGGATGTCTATCTAAGTGGGAGTTCTTAAGTAATTTGATTAATTGAACTTAATTTATCATGAAATTAGTCCTGATAGTATTTGCATATCTATGTTGTAGATCAATAGCTCACGATGTAATTCCCCGTTTATCTTTTATATGTTCCTAGAGAAAAATAAGTTGAAAGATGACAGTAGCAATGATGCAGACTGGGTCCGTGATCTGAGGATTATCCTCATTGCTACACAAAAGAATTATGTCCTTGATGCACCGCTAGGTGACAGACTTATTGCAGGAGCAGTTACAGACATTATGAACGTTCGGCAAGCTCGATATGATGACTACTTGATAGTTTAGTGCGCCATGCTTTACGGCTTAGACTCGGGGCTTCAAAGACGTTATAAAAACGCCACAGAGCATATGAGATGTTCCAAGAGTTGAAATTTGTATTTCAGACTGATGCCCATGTCGAGAGGTATGAGACCTCTGACAAGTACTTTGCCTATAAGATGGAGGAGAATAGCTCAACAATTGAGCATGTGCTCTGAATGTGTGGGTACTACAATCGCTTGAATCAAGTGGGAGTTAATCTTCCAGATAAGATAGTGATTGACAGAGTTCTCTAGTCACTATCACCAAGCTACTAGAACTTCGTGATGAACTATAATGTGCAAGGGATGACAGAAAAGATTCCCAAGCTCCTCGCGAAGGTAGAAATCAAGAAAGAGCATCAAGTTTGATGGTTAACAAGACCACTAGTTTCAAGAAAAAGGGCAAAGGAAAAGAAAGGGAACTTCAAGAAGAATGACAAGCAAGTTGCCACTCCCGTGAAGAAGCCCAAAGCTAGACCTAAGCCTGAAACTGAGTGCTTCTACTGCAATGGGAATAGTCACTGGAAGCAGAACTACCGCAAATACTTGGCGGATAAGAAGGATGGCAAAGTGAACAAAGGTATATTTGATATACATGTTATTGATGTCTACTTTACTAGCATTCATAGTAACCCCAGGGTATTTGATACCGGTTCAGTTGCTAAGATTAGTAACTCAAAACACGAGTTGCAAAATGAACAGATACTAGTTAAGGGCGAGGTGACAATGTGTGTGATTCCAAGGTTGATACGATCACCATCGCACACTCCCTCTACCTTTGAGATTAGTGTTGGACCTAAATAAATGTTATTTGGTGTTTGTGTTGAGCATGAATATGATTGGATCATGTTTATTGCGATACGGTTATTCATTTAAGTCAGAGAATAATTGTTATTCTGTTTACATGAATAAAACCTTCTATGGTCATACACCCAATGCAAATGGTTTATTGAATCTCGATCGTAATGATACACATATTCATATTATTGATGCAAAAGATGCAAAGTTGATAATGATAGTGCAACATTTTTGTGGCACTGTCGTTTAGGTCATATTGGTGTAAAACGCATGAAGAAACTCCATGCAGATGGACTTTTGGAATCACTTGATTATGAATCATTTTATACTTGCGAACCATGCCTCATGGGCAAGATGACTAAAACTTCGTTCTCCGGAACAATAGAGCGAGCCAATGACATATTGGAAATAATACATACCGATGTATACGGTCTGATGAGTGTTGAGACTCATGGCGGGTACCGTTATTTTCTGACCTTCACAGATGATTTGAGCAGATATGGGTATATCTACTTAATGAAACACAAGTCTGAAACATTTGAAAAGTTCAAAGAATTTCAGAGTGAAGTGGAGAATCATCGTAATAAGAAAATAAAGTTTCGACGATCTGATCGTGGAGGCAAATATTTGAGTTACGAGTTTGGCCTTCATTTAAAACAATGTGGAATAGTTTCACAACTCACGCCACCTGGAACACCACAACGTCATGGTGTGTCCGAACATCGTAACCGTACTTTATTAGATATAGTGCGATCTATGATGTCTCTTACCGATTTACCACTATCGTTTTGGGGTTATGCATTAGAGACAGTTGCATTCACGTTAAATAGGGCACCGTCTAAATCCATTGAGACGACACCGTATGAAATGTGGTTTGGCAAGAGACCTGAGTTGTCGTTTCTTAAATTTGGGGTTGCGACACTTATGTCAAAAGGCTTCAGCCTGATAAGCTCGAACACAAATCGGAGAAGTGCGTCTTCATAGGATACCCTAAGGAAACAATTGGGCACACCCTCTACCACAGATCCGAAGGCAAGATCTTTGTTGCCAAGAATGGAAACTTTCTAGAGAAGGAGTTTCTCTCGAAAGAAGTGAGTGGGAGGAAAGTAGAACTTGATGAGGTAATTGTACCTTCTCTCGAATTGGAAAGTATCATATCAGTGAAATCCGTTCCCGTGATGCCTACACCAACTAGATAGGAAGCTAATGATGATGATCATGAAACGTCAGATCAAGTTACTACTGAACTTCGTAGGTTGACCAGAGCACGATCCGCACCAAAGTGGTACGGTAACCCTGTCCTGGAAGTAATGTTTTAGACAATGGCGAACCTACGAACTCTGAAGAAGCTCTGATGAGCCCAGATTCCAACAGATGGCTTGAGGCCATTAAATCTAAGATAGGACCCATATATAAGAACAAAGTGTGAACTTTGGTGAACTTGCCCGATGATCGGCAAGCCATTGAGAATAAATGGATCTTCAAGAGGAAGACAAACGCGGATGGTAGTGTTACTATCTACAAAGCTCGACTTGTCGCAAAAGGTTTTTGAAAATTTCAAGGTGTTGACTACAATGAGATTTTCTCACTCGTAGCGATGCTTAAGTCCGTCCGAATCATGTTAGCAATCGCCACATTTTATGAAATCTAGCAAATGGATGTCAAAACTGCATTCCTTAATGAATTTCTTAAAGAAGAGTTGTATATGATGCAACCAGAAGGTTTTGTCAATCCTAAAGGTGCTAACAAAGCATGCAAGCTCCAGCGATCCATCTATGGACTGGTGCAAGCATCTCGGAGTTGGAATATACGCTTTGATGTGTTGATCAAAGCATATAGTTTTATACAGACTTGCGGTGAAGCCTGTATTTGCAAGAAAGTGAGTGGGAGCACTACAACCTTTCCGATAAGTATATGTGAATGGCATATTGTTGATCGGAAATGATGTTGAATTTTCTGGAAACCATAAAGGAGTTTTTCAAACAAAGACCTCGGTGAAGCTGCTTACATATCGGGCATCAAGATCTATAGAGATAGATCAAGACGCTTGATAAGACTTTCGATGAGTACATACCTTGATAAGATTTTGAAGGAGTTCAGGATCAGTGAAAGAAAGAGTTCTTGCCTGAGTTGTAAGGTATGAAGTTGAGTAAGACTCAAAAAACGACCACAGCAGAAGATAGAGAGAATGAAAGTCATTCCCTATGCCTCAGCCGTAGGTTCTATAAAGTATTCCATGTTGTATACCAGACCTATTATGTACCTTGACATGAGTTTGGCAAAGGGGTACAATAGTGATCCAGGAGTAGATCACTGGACGGTGGTCAAAATTATCCTTAGGTACCTAAAGAGGACTAAGGAAATGTTTCTCGATTATGGAGGTGATAAAGAGTTCGTCGTAAAGAGTTACGTCGATGCAAGCTTTGACACTGATCTAGATGACTCTAAGTCCCAATCTAGATACATATTAAACGTGGGAGCAATTAGCTAAGAGTAGCTCCATGCAGAGCATTGTAGACATAGAAATTTGCAAATAAAACGGATCTGAATGTGGCAGACCCATTGACTAAACTTCTCTCATAAGCAAAACATGATCACACCTTAGTACTCTTTGGGTGTTAATCACATAGCAATGTGAACTAGATTATTGACTCTAGTAAACCTTTTGGGTGTTGGTCACATGAGGATGTGAACTATGGGTGTTAATCACATAAAGATGTGAACTATTGGTGTTAAATCACATGGCGATGTGAACTCGATTATTGACTCTAGTGCAGGTGGGAGACTGAAGAAAATATGCCCTAGAGGCAATAATAAAGTTGTTATTTTATATTTCCTTATATCATGATAAATGTTTATTATTCATGCTAGAATTGTATTAACCGAAACTTGATACATGTGTGGATGCATAGACAAAACACCGTGTCCCTAGTAAGCCTCTACTAGACTAGCTCGTTAATCAAAGATGGTTAAGTTTCCTAACCATAGACATGTGTTGTCATTTGATGAACGGGATCACATCATTAGGAGAATGATGTGATGGGCAAGACCCATCCGTTATATTAGCATATTGATCGTTCAGTTTTATTGCTATTGCTTTCTTCATGTCAAATACATATTCCTTCGACTATGAGATTATGCAACTCCCGGATACCGGAGGAATACCTTGTGTGCTATCAAACATCACAACGTAACTAGGTGATCATAAAGATGCTCTACAGGTATCTCCGAAGGTGTTTGTTGGGTTGGCATAGATCGATATTAGGATTTGTCACTCTGAGTATCGGAGAGGTATCTCTGGGCCCTCTCGGTAATACACATCATAAGAAGCCTTGCAAGCAAAGTGACTAATGAGTTAGTTGCGGGATGATGCATCACGGAACGAGTAAAGAGACTTTCCGGTAACGAGATTGAACTAGGTATGAAGATACCGACGATCGAATCTCGGGTAAGTAACATACCGATGACAAAGGGAATAACGTATGTTGTCATTACGGTTCGACCGATAAAGATCTTCGTAGAATATGTAGGAGCCAATATGAGCATCCAGGTTCCTCTATTGGTTATTGACTGGAGAGGTGTCTCGGTCATGTCTACATAGTTCTCGAACCCGTAGGGTCCGCACGCTTAACGTTCGATGACGATTTTGTATTATATGAGTTATGTGATTTGGTGACCGAATGTTGTTCGGAGTCCCAGATGAGATCACGAACATGACGAGGAGTCTAGAAATGGTCGAGGGGTAAAGATTGATATATAGTATGATGATATTCGGACACCGGAAGTGTTCAGGAGGGTATCGAGTACTTATCGGGTCACTGGAAGGGGTTCCGGGCACCCCCGACATATGTATGGGCTTAATGGGCCAAGGAGGGGACAGACCAGCCCACAAGGGGCTGTTGCGCCCCTGCCCTGGCCGGCCAGCCCAAGGGGAAGGAAAGGGGAAAGGGGAAACCCCTCCTGCCTTTCCCTCCTCAAGGGAGAAAGGAAAAGGGGAGGGCGCCTCCCTCCCCTGCCTTTCTCCCGCACACACATATGGCAAGGGAGGGGCGCAGGTTTGGAGGGTGCCCAAGTAGGATTCCTCCTACTTGGAGCGCCCCCTAGGGCTGCTCCCTCTCCCTCCCACCTATATATATGAGGGGGGAGGCACCTAGAACACACAACAACATCTGTTAGCCGTGTGCGGCGCCCCCTCCACATTTTATGCCTCCGGTCATATTCTCGTAGTGCTTAGGCGAAGCCCTGCGCGGATTACTTCACCGTCACCGTCACCACGCCATCATGCTGACAGAACTCATCTACTCCCTCGACACTTTGCTGGATCAAGAGTTCGAGGGACGCCATCAAGCTGAACGTGTGCAGAACTCGGAGGTGCCATACGTTTGGTGCTTGATCGGCCGGAACGAGAAGAAGTTCGATTACATCAACCGCGTTGTCAAACGCTTCCGCTTTCGGTCTACGAGGGTACGTGGACACACTCTCCCCCTCTCGTTGATATGCATCTCGTAGATAGATCGTGAGCGTAGGTTTTTTTTTGAAATTGCATGCTACGATTCCCAACACTAATTCGTTTGATCATGGATGATCCGCTAAATTTATGGACGCCCTACGTAGGAGCCTTCCTTCCTTTTCTTCATATTTTTCACACGTCGGCCAACTTAACCCCTAAGGCCCAGCCAACCCCACTACGCTAACCTAGCTCGATCCCATCAGCCTCCCGATCCCCTTCTCCTCTTAGTGATGTCACAAGGAGAGGGACGGTGCCCGACGCCCCTCAATCCCGCTCGCCGCTACTCTCGCGCGTTCGCCACTTTTGCGAGGCTGCAGCCTCTCTGACCTCTACTCTCATCCATTCGCCTTATTCTTCTTTCCATGCTCCTCCTACTCTTGTTCTATGCCAGGACGCGCAGCTCCGACTGCCTCTGCCCATGGCGCCATCGCATGGCTCAACCCCGTCCGACACCACACTAGTGCCCCATCCATCTCTTTTCATCAGACATCAACTCAGCTGCACCTCGACACCCTCGTCTTGCTGCGTCACGCGACCACCATGGCCAATCTCTACCGCTCAAGCGCCATGCTCGCTCGAGCGCCATCTTTGCTGGATCGTGGGTTGAATACTGAATACTAAAAAATTCATGGACCTTGTTGCAAGAATGAAACGTTTCTTAGATTATAGCCACTTAAAAGGGACTGCGGGTTGAATACCCGAAAATGCAGGGTCCTTTTGTAAGAACTAAACGTTTTCTCAGGTAACCACTTAAAATAGGACCGCGGGTTAAATACCAAAAAACTCAAAGACTTTTCTGTAAAAATGCTGTGACAGTGAGCGGGCAGAAGCAATCGTGCTTTATTATTAGGTGAAGCTAAAGATTGTCCCTAAAAAAGGTGAAGATAAAGATTGTTATGTTTAATTTGGTCAACACGTGCAGGCTGGTTTCTATACGGCATAGGTCGCCGGCTATCGACAAAGTGCGCACCCCCCTCGAGCGTTGGATTTTCCATGGGCCTGGCCATTGAACTCGGGATTCACCCCAACCGGTTTTAGGAAGGTTCTAGGACCTTCCCTGAACCAGTTTTTCTCGTTTCCTTTTTTCCTCTTGTTTTTCTTTCTTTCTTATTTTTTTGTTCCTTTTTCTGTTTTCCATTTGTTTTTCTATTCTTTTTTTATTTTTATTTTCCCTTTTCTTTTTTTCTATACTTGTTCACCATTTTATTATGAATTTTCTTTTCAAATCCACGAACATTTTTTTGTTCATTGAACTCAAAAAATGTTCTTTTGAATTTAAATTTTGTTCATCGAGTTCAAAATGTGTGAATCGGGATTTTAAAAATGTTCATAAAAATTCAAAATTTGTTCATCGTATTCAAATTTTGTTCATAAAATTCAAAATTTGTCCATCATTTAAAAAACTGTTCATCAAAATCAAAATTTGTTCATTGATTTTTTTAAAACTCATCAAATTTAAATTTTGTTCATCATTTAAATAATGTTCATCAAATTCAAAATTTGTTCATCGATTTAAAAAGCACCATCATATTTCAAAACAATTCATCCATGTTTTTTCAATTTTTTTTCATCTAACTAATTTTTTTTCATCATATTCAAAATAATTTCACCATAATGTTTACAAATGTTCAGTAAATTCAATTTTTTCATCAATATCCAAATTCAATAGCATTTTTTTTGAAATAACGAACATTTTTTGAAATCACGGACATTTTTCCAAATTCGTGAACATTATTCGAATTCTGGGACATTTTCTGGCTTGACAAGCTTTTTTGAAATTCATATTGTTTTTTGAATTTTGAAAAGATTTCGAATTCCCGAATTATTTAAGAAAGCAAAAAACGAAACAAGACAATAGGGGGCTTTCCCGCTGCCGCTCATGGGCCGACCCAAATGGGCGCGCGGGGGCAGCCGGGGGTGCGCGCGCGTCCACTCCGTGGCACGTGATGCACCATATAGGAGGCCTCCACGTGCAGTGCATCGTTACTAGTCCTTTAAAACTCCAAGCTCCCAAGGAATACAACGATGTGAGCACTCCAGGTGAGAGGGCTTCCTCGAGCGCTCTAGACTACCGCATGTCAAACGGAAGGCGCGATGTCTCTCGGCTGGGACTAGACAACTGGATCCCTCGTGTCGTTCGCGTATGACTTTGTGTCTTCGTGTCGATTTCGCGGGCCAGCACGCATGGAAAGATAATGAAAATGCAGTTTGGGGAAGCGAGACAACTACGGTTGCGAGCTCCCGTGGATGAAGGAAAATCCAGCGACTCCACATCAGACGAAGGAAATCAGGTGTTGCCCCGGCCCCTTCGTCGCCGGTGCGGCCGCCGCGATCGCTCTTTCGCCTCCTTGCCAACATAGTACGGGGAGGAGGCGCCCGGGGAGAGATCCTTGATTTTGCTACGTCGGCGGGCATGGGCGGTGCAGGATGAGCTCCACAATTCTCCCTCTAATCCTCTCTTGCTCGCCAGAGTTCCCCCACGATCGTTCCATCTCCTCCCCAATCGAATCACCACACTGCTTCCTGAGGGCCGAGATTCACACTCCTGCATCTATGAGTGCTCGAGGCGCCATCGAAGCCACCACCGCCGCCTGCGAGTGCGACGACGAGGAGGATCTCCGAGTGGAGTTTGGCAGCGGGGAGGAGCCGGCGTTTCTGTTGTCGCATTTCATTGCTGATTCATAGGACCTGCAGGTTAGGTCACTGTACCGAGTATGTCTTATTGAGCTCTTAGGTCGAAGTTATATTTGAAGGACGTCGATAAGGACCGAACGGGAAGTTCGATGCGACAGGCTGCACCTTACGAACGAAATCGTTCGGGAGGAGAGGCCTCCCAACCCGAACGCTCCTTCCCGTCACCCTAGAGGCCTTTTCTCTATACAAAAAAGCCCACAAGAACAAAAAATCCCTATTTTTGCTGTGACAAAATAGACATTGCTCATTTGCAAGACAAAAAATGCCATGGTCGTTTGCCATGCTATGAAAAAAGTTGACATGCTCGTGAGTCCAGAATGTAAGTACACTAAAATAGTATGGGAAATCTACTAAAAGTTGTTCAACAATTTACCATGTTGTGCAAAAAAAATGTTTGTTATGTTATACTCAAATTTGCCATCTTTGACATTTTCTACAAAAATTGCCATGTTCCCATGGCACCTAGCAGAAGTTCATCGAGAGATTTATTTCATGCATCACCTTATATTAGAAGTAAAAATTGCCATGGAAAAATAGAGTAAAAATTGCCATGTCAAAAAAAGTACAAATTGTTGTGCCATTAAAAGTAAAAAATGCCATGGCAAAAAAGAGTAAAATTTGCCATGGCAAAATAAAGTAAAAATTGCCATGTCACTAAAAGTAAAATTGCCATGGCAAAGAAAGAGTAAAAATTTGCCATGGCAAAATGATGTAAAATTTGCCATGTCATTTAAAGTAAAATTGCCATGGCAAAGAAAAGTAAAACTTGCCATGGCAAAATAAAGTAAAGAAAAATTTGACCTTGAAATAAAACTGCCATGTTGTTAAAGTAAAATTTGTCATGTCATTTAAAGTAAAATTGCCATGGCAAAAAAGAGTAAATTTTGCCATGGCAAAAACATATTAAAAATTTGCCATGGAAATGAAGTAAATATTTCATATAATGCTTAGAAAAAGTATCAACTAAAATTGCCATGGTCTAAAATATACAATTTGCCATGGACCATAGACTAAATTTGTCGTGGACCGTAAACTAAATTTGCCATGGACATAAACTAAATTTGCCATGTTGCATAAACTTAATTTTCCACGGTGGAGAAAAGAGTTTTTGCCATGCATCTATTTCTTCCTTCAAGAAAAGAATGTAAAAAACAGTAAATGCCATGGCAAAAGTAGTTCTGTAAGATCATGGCAACTCTGCATATATGAATCTACCATGCTATTTTAAATAAAATAGATTGCCATATGATGTTAAACAAATTTGACATGGTCTACATAGTAGGGTCATGACAAAGGTCACTACCTAAATATCATGGCAAAAATTGTCATGATCTACTTGGTAGGGGCATGGCAAGGTCGCTACCTGAAACATGTGCCGTGTCACTATAGGAAAAAAAATGCCATGCGACAAAATGCAAAATTTCTCTATAAATGGAAAGTGTGAGTAGACAAAAAATTATGAATTATGTCATATGACTATTTGTCGTGTCACTCCATAGAAATTGCCACATTATTTTGAATATTTCTCCTAATTTTGTCATGGCCTACTACTAACCTATATGTTAACACAAATTAAAACTCAATACTTATCAACCAACCAACAAACAGTTGAAGGCCATTTGATTGGGCAAAAGAACAAGGCATGCATGCAGTGTGCATTTTCTTCGTCTCAATCATATAGTGGAAAAGAGTTGCATGACACGTGAATTACATTTGCCATGTGTAATTAGTATATATTGACATGGCCCCATAAGAAATAGAAATAGTTTGCCATTGTTGCAAAAGGGAAACAAACTTTGCCATTACCCATAAACTACAATTGCCATGCTTCCATGAACTTAAAAGCCATGATACATAAAAATCCGAGGGGATTCATCTTCCATAGCTTGCACACGAAGTGAACACAAAACAAAAGTTACCATGTAAAAAAAGAACTCATCAGTGATGTTTATAAACTACAAATTGCCATGCTTCCATGAACTTAAAATGCCATGGTATGCAAAAATCCTACGGCATTCATCTTCCACAGCTTGCACACAAGTGAACACAACAAAAAATGCCATGTGAAAAAATGAACAATGTAATTTGATTGCACATTGACAATTTCAACTATCGACTCGACTGACGATAGAGAGCTCAAATGTCCAAAGAACGAACATGTAGCTTGCAACATCCTCGTGCAAACGGCACATCTGCATTCGCTGCGCCAGGATCTAGCCCTTGTAGGGGCAGCGGCCGCTGCCGGAGTGGAGGCCAGCGTCGCCGGGCTGCAGGGGATTCTGGCGCCGCTGAAGGAGGCGCCAAGGTCAGTGAGACGTTCGAGCTTGCCGATGCCTGCATGATGGAGCGCGCCGGCGGCTGGTCGGTCTGGACCTCCTTGCGCGGAGGACGGCGCAACTGAGGCGACCGCGGCCACAAGCGTCGAGACCGCCGCCGTCGCGGATGACGACGATGTAGACACTGACGACCTCCAGGAGGAGTGGCTCGGCGAGTCCGTCGCCGGCCAGACCTCACCTTGCCGTGCCCTTTGACAGGCTCCTCCCGCCCGTCTGCTGTCCCCCTCGCCCTTCGTTACGTCGTCAGAAGAGTGCCCGGGCGAGTCTGTCGCCAGTCAAGACCTCTCCTCGCCGCCCCGTTGTCCGCGACAACTCCTCGTCACCCACCGTCGTCCACATAATTTCCAGTCACCCTCTGCCGCCCTCGCCTCCAGGACTCCGCTCCACGACCCTCACCACGCCGCTTCGAGGTGGCCGCGCCGCATCCACCATCGGCGCAAAATAGGATTCGCCGGAGCCGATGCGCTATGAGACGCCCGCAGCGGCAAGGATAGGAGAGGGCGGAGCCGGCGCGCGGGGACGGCGGTGGGGAGGTGGACCAGGTCGGAGAAGATGGGGGAATAAAGAGAGTGAGCGTGGGGAGGGAGATGAGTGGATAAGGTCGCGTTCGGGCCAAGCAAGTTTTCAGCGAACGAGTTCTCACTGCTGACGTGTCTCTGCCAAGTGCTTTACGATCTGTGCAATTAATCCGAAGGCAGGCAACACATTCCGGACGTTCGAGCATTATCGTTTCCCTATTTGAAAGGAAATAGTTTTCGTGCACAAATAATGTGCCGCGACGTTTTGCTAGGCCCAGGTGCCACGGAGATAAGCCTATTTCCTGGCCCATGAAAGCACACTGGACCCCTGACGGCCGACCATTCCAGAACCCTAGCCCATCCGACGGCCACCACGCGCCCATCTCCTCGATATAAGACCGCCCTCCCCGCATCTTCGAAACCCTAAGTCACCACACTCCGTTTCCCGCCGCCTCCGCCCTCTGCCGCCGCAGCCGCAGCCATGGGTGAGCCCTTTCGTCTATCAGCTCCTCTTTCTCCCGCAATCTCGCCTGTTTGCCTCCTCGCACGTATTATCGCTCGCTCGTTGTGATGGATTCGTCGTGGCAGGCGCGTACAAGTTCGTGTCGGAGCTATGGAGGAGGAAGCAGTCCGACGTGATGAGGTTCGTGCAGCGCGTGCGTTGCTGGGAGTACAGGCAGCAGCCCGCCATCGTCCGCATCACCAGGCCCACCCGCCCCGACAGGGCACGCCGTCTCGGCTTCAAGGCCAAGCAGGTTTGGTTTCTCTCTTAGATCCGATCCTCTCTTATGTTCCTTCTACGATGCCATGGCTAGGCATGAAAAAAATCATGCTGACTATGTTTGTGATTGCTGTCTTACGTATATAGTTTTCTTCGTATGTATTTTTTTGTTCGTTGTGCGTGGAAAATGTACCTTCTTCTGTCTCGTTGAAGCTAGGTTTAGTTTTATTTGATGCAAGTTATATGCCATTCTTCTGCAATAATAAACGGCAGTTTGTCTTGGAACGGATCTGACCTTACAACCGTGATGCCATGATCACATGTTTGTATGTTTTAACAGCTTTCGTTAATTGCACATGTGTTTCTGAGAAGTAATTTGGACCATGTCATTCAGTCTATTGTTCCTGAAACTTGTGTGGCGCTGGCATGGTTTACTGTAATCATTTAGATGCCTGTTTCTATATGATTCGTACACACTCAAGTATGTTCAATATACGCCACAAGTCGCTCGGGTTTATACTAACTCGTGAAGGCAATTGATATTACTTGTACCATTTGGTTAAATTGCTCCATAGTTTGTTTCCTCTGAATTTTAGTCCAATAACAGATGTTTGTCTCTTTAATTCTTATTGCTTTGCAGTCTTTTCTCCATGTTATAATTGATTGGTGTTTTCCCTTAGCTGACTACCTACGTTTCTTGTTTCCAGGGGTATGTGGTCTACCGTATCCGTGTGAGACGTGGTGGCAGGAAGCGCCCAGTGCCCAAGGGTATTGTTTATGGCAAGCCTAAGCACCAGGGTATTACCCAACTCAAGTTCCAGAGGAACAAGAGGTCTGTTGCTGAGGAAAGAGCTGGGCGCAGGCTTGGTGGTCTTCGTGTCCTCAACTCCTACTGGGTGAATGAGGTATAGCATTTGTTCATTGCTGAAATTTGTTGAAATGACAGAATTATTATTCTGACCTTATCAATTTCTCTGCTTTTCCATTTCTTGTGATGTAGGACTCCACCTACAAGTACTTTGAGGTCATCCTTGTTGACGTTGCTCACAGCGCTGTCCGCAACGATCCAAGGATCAACTGGCTCTGCAAGCCTGTGCACAAGCACCGTGAGCTGCGTGGTCTCACCTCTGCGGGAAAGAAATTCCGTGGTCTGCGTGGCAAGGGTCACCGCCACCACAAGAACAGGCCCTCAAGGAGAGCCACCTGGAAGAGGAACCAGACCGTCTCCCTCCGCCGCTACCGTTAAGCTTATGTGCTGTTATGTTCTGTGGAACCTGCCCTATGCTTACCTTGATAGTATCTGTTTGCACCGTCAAATTTTGCTACCTTCGTTCTGTGGCTGAACCTCCAGGCATGTCTGTTGAACTATTTGCTATGTGCCTGTGTTACCTGGAATTCGAATGATTGAAGTAGTCCTCGATGTGTGCTGATTATTGTTTTAATGCTTTGATGTTTTTTTATGTCCTTTTCTTTCTTCAGTTATCGGTGTGCATATATTTATGGCTCCATAAAATGTCAAAATTTGAAGCTCTGTTTCTAAGTTCTGCACTATTTGGTTTTTCCATGAGCCTTTCGTACCCTTAAAATCGGGAATTGTCATGACAACCTAAATTAGCGGTACGAAAGCAGGAGGGGAATAGCCATTGGCATCGTCTTTTAGACACCGAGACGAGGTGGAGGCGCGATACTGATGGGTTAAATTCTTTTCGGTGAGCAGCGTACAATAGAAGGAAAAAAAAGCATCTAGCTACTGCCCTGAGGACGACGCACGACTCTAAAATCAAAGCCCTCCTAATCTGTTTTTAGGTGCACTTATAAGATGTATGTGCGTCTCTTCCAAAAAAATTCTCCTTTGTTTAAAGTGGGCGTCACCTGTGGCGCCGCCGCTTGAGAGGACGGTATGTGCATGTTTGCATTTTAAAAAGATACATAGAGTCCTCGTGTCTAAAAATATCCTCACCTTCACAAAGTAAAAGAAAAAAAAATATCACTGCAGTCTATCAACCCTTCATTTAGAAAATACCAGAGGTCCTCACCTCCATGTAGAGAAAATACATTTACAAAAATAATCCATGCCTTCATCTAAAAAATTCCAAAAGTTTACATGCCGTGACCACACGCAGCTTAATGGGTTGAGCTGCTGTGAAAATGCTGAGCTGGAGTCTGTTACCATAAAACTGCAGATTTGGTTGTGAATGCCCCTGGCACTTGAGTGAATATGTTTATATGCTAATTTACTGTAAAGTAGTAACATGTACATTTGTAGGGAATTGGACGATCATTTTACACAGAAAAAGTATGACAATGTAAGCGATTTATAGCTAACACATATACAATTGAACAACTATACTTTGATGTTGCATACATTTAAATAGATAGTGATCCTATAATATTATTACAAAGATATGCATCATACAAAACACGGTATGGTTCACATGAGGATGATCTCCACCGACATAGCTAAACTTATGTTGCCATTGCTAGACAAGCATGAGCTACCCTACTACGAATATTGTCATGCTATCTTCATTGTCCTCATTTTCAACCGGGTCTGCTTGTGTTCGTGCCACCTCCAGTCGTAGCACTGGAAGTACATACTCATTATGGGCATCACATCTATCAAAAACTTTAACATTGGTACTGCTGGCCAATGACCGATCAATATGCATCAAGCAATTACGTAGCAAAAGACATAAACCATGACAAAAATTGGGCCATTGCTGGCCAATCCATTCATACATAATCTTGAAAATGCGTAGAGAGTAGCAATATGTTGCAAGTACTAATGATACTGTAATAGCAGACTACAATCTATGGCTATTAATCATCACATCACAAAAAAGCAGAAACATGAATATGCATGATCAGAGTTTTTTTTAGAAGAGGGTGGATGGGGATGAGTGATGGAGGGTGGAGGGAGGAGAGAGGAGGAAGGAGTCCTAGTTCACCGGCGCCGGCGAACGGTCGGACCTGCCCCGTCCCTCACGGACACCAGATTGAGAAGGCACGGGACGGCCTGACGTCCACCATAGGGGGCAAAGGGAGGGAGGAGGGAGGTAGGAGTAAGGAGGAGAAGGGCCG
>NC_057799.1:224751132-224760192 GCF_018294505.1 Triticum aestivum
CCACAGAGGCAGGGGCGGCATCGGCCGACGGCGGCCAAACCCTAGGCTACCGTGGCGCGCATGTCGTGAGGTCGAGCGGGACTCGTGCGTGTTCTGTCCGTTTCCTCTGATGCTATGAGAAGAAAAGAACGAAGGGTATGACTTGGGAGTGGCATGGTGGGTAAATATATTGCAGTTTTGAGGGGACATCTAAAAACGCCATGCTGAAGTTGCGGGTGCACCGGGTGCGAGAAATACACTACAGTCTACGGAGAAGGTGTAAATTTTGCAACTTCTGCTTTTCACCCTTTGGTTAGCCTTTAGCTTCCAAAAGCCAGAAGTTGGATCCAAAGGCTCAACCAAACACAGCACACATGCAATTTACACACGTCTTTGGACATCACATCAATTTTTTCCGTAGCACACACGAAAGCAAAATCAAGCCATCTCTAGTGTAACCATAAGCTAGTATATGCACATAGGGTCACCAATATCGTCCATCAAAACTAACACCCTAAATGTCTGGCATGAAACAATTGGTAATGGAAATCTGGTCTCGCATACTCCGACGCCGAGTCCTGGCTGCGCCGTAGACTCAAGTGTGCATACCTTGGCCTCACATCCCTTGAGAGGTCCATTGCGCGCCAGCGCACTCGGTTCCGATGGCTCCGTGAAGGTGACACGAGCACAACTTTACTGAAGATCCACGCCGTGCATCGTCGGCAGAAGAACCACATCTTCCAACTTCATGGTAATGGAAATCTGGTCTCAGACCACGCTGACATGAGTCGTATGGCCTTCGAGAACTTCACCTCGATCTTTGGCTCCCACGAGCCTCGCAACTCTTCCATTGATCTCCAGGCCATACACCATCCGGCCTTCGACATGTCCGGCCTTGACGCGCCATTCTCTGAGTCCGAGATTTGGGCGGCCGTCAAGCAGCTACTGGCTGGCAAGGCTCTGGGCCCGGATGGATTCACCGCGGAGTTTCTTCACACATGCTGGGACATAGTTAAGCATGACATCTGCGATGTCTTCCACAAGCTTTATCTGATGAATGGCTGTGGGTTCCACAAACTGAACGAAGCCCTTCTTACTCTGCTCCATAAAAAGGTTGAAGCCTCCTCGCTCTTCAACTATCGCCCCATCAGCCCGATCCATCTCCTGGCCAAGTTGTTCGCGAAGGTGCTCTCTCTGAGGCTGGCCCCCCGTCTCGGCGGCATTGTGTCAGCCAACCAGAGCGCGTTTATCGCTGGCCGCGGCGTGCATGACAACTTCATGCTGGTTCAGCAAACCGTGCGTCTCCTACACAATCTCAAGGCGCCGCGAGTTCTCCTCAAGCTCGACATTGCCCGGGCCTTTGACGCGGTATCATGGCCTTTCCTTTTCGAGGTCCTTCGTCACCTTGGCTTTGGGCGAAGATGGTGTGCTTGGGTGGCGATTCTCCTATCGACTTCCTCCACGAGAGTGCTCATCAATGGAACCCCCGGACCACCCATTGACCATGCCAGCGGACTGAGGCAAGGTGACCCCATTTCGCATATGCTATTCGTCCTGGTCATTGACGTGCTCAACACTCTGGTCCAGCACGCCACCAGTCGTGGCATTCTTCACGCCTCACGAGCAGGCGTGCCATACCCAGTATTTCGCTGTTCGTGGACGACGTTGCCCTCTTCTGTCACCCTGACGACCACGACCTCCGGGCGGTACAGGGCATCCTAAAGCTATTTGGCCAAGCCTCGGGCCTCAAGACCAACTTTGCAAAGTGCTCTGCGACACCCATCTGCTGCACGGATGATTCAGCCACCAGGGCGGTGAGACGCTCTCTTGCCAGACCACGCATTTCTCCATCCAGTACCTTGGACTTCCACTCTCGGTCAGGAAGGTTCCACATCAGCGCTGCTACCCCTTGTGGAGAAAATGGCCAACCGCCTCGGTACTTGGCAGGCCTGCCTACTATCCCGTGGCGAGCGGCTTGCCCTAGTACGCCACGTCCTGAGCGCCATGCCAATCCACCTTTTACTGGCCATGGCCCTCTCACCCTCCATCCCGAAGCTCGTCAACTGGCTAATCCGTGATTCTCTATGGCATGGGCGCAAGGAGGCCCGTTCGGGCAACTGCCTGGTGAACTGGCAGAAGGTGTGCCGCCCACTCGAACTTGGGGGCTGTCGGTGTCAAAACCGGCAGATCTCGGGTAGGGGGTCCTGAACTGTGCGTCTAAGGATCAAGCATAACAGGAGGCAGGGGACACGATGTTTACCCAGGTTCGGGCCCTCTTGATGGAGGTAATACCCTACTTCTTGCTTGATTGACTTTGATGAGTATAGGGGTTACAAGAGTTGATCTACCTCGAGATCGTAATGGCTAAACCCTAGATGTCTAGTCTGTATGACTATGATTGCCTCTACGGACTAAACACTTCGGTTTATATAGACACCGGAGGGGGCTAGGGTTGTACAGAGTTAGTTTACAGAGAGAGGAATCTTCATATCCGAACGCCAAGCTTGCCTTCCACGCAAAGGAGAGTCCCATCTGGACACGGGTGAAAGCCCTCCATCTTGTATCTTCATGGCCCATCAGTACGGCCCACGTTACATAGTCCGGACGCCCGGGGACCCCCTAATATAGGACTCCCTCAGTAGCCCCCGAACCAGGCTTCAATAACGATGTGTCCGACGCGCAGATCGACTTCGGCATTGCAAGGCGGGTTCCTCCTCCGAATTCCAAAGCAACCAGAAGAACCGTATTCGACCTTCCGATGATGATGACGCATTATTCGGCTTCTATATCCTCGGTTTTGCTGGGTGACCCTCCATGATTCCGGATGGCTTCGGCTTCGCATTAAACATCATTCCCTTCGGCTTATGTGCCTCTGTCGCCTCAGCCTCCACGTGTCAAACGAATACGAAGGGTCCAAGCGTTTTCACAGATAACACCCCAACGGCGTACGGAAGGCGTTTATTTAAGGAGATTAGATCTCAGATGCCATTCCACACCAGGCAAAAATCCTTCGAACTTGCCACAAGAAACCACGCAAGCATGGCCAGCGCTCCCAGTTCTTCCTCCCGCCCCCACGGTCCTCAAGAAGGCGATTGGGAGAGCTGCTCTGTATCCCATGCCCAGCTGACCAAGCTCCAGGTGCAGGGATATCTCCCCCCAGCGGATCTAGTCCCCTTTCGGGCGGGATTAACTTCTTTTACTGGCGAAGCCCTGGCAGAAAATTTCCCTAATCCTTCAAAATGGGAGCGAGTGTGCTTCGTTTCCTTTCATTAAGAGGCGTTGGATTTCCAATCCATCCTTTCCTCCGAGGTCTCCTAGAGTACTACGACATCCAACTGCACAATCTCACGCCGGGCTCCATTCTGCACATCGTGGGCTTCGTCGCTCTTTGCGAGCTGTTCCTAGGCTGTGAGGCCCATTTTGAGTTATGGAGGAAGCTTTTCCGCCTCGTCCCTCGCTCCCAAAAGGGATCCATATTCGAGGTGGGCGGTGCCGAAGTATGGCGCATAGCCGGGATAGGATACCTATCTGGCACTCCGAAGAGTGGCCCTCGGAGTGGTTTTAAATTGAAGACGTCGTTCTCTCGGACCCAATCCGACGACCTGAATTTTCCAACGCTCCGTTAAAAAAGCACCACAGCTGGCGCCCCCGGAGCCTTAGGAGGAAAATAGTGCGGAGGTTAAGAAGTTAATGGACAAGATAAAGATACTCGCCCAATCCGGACTGTCCATAATTGAGGTCATGGCGATTTCCATAACGCGAGGTGTTCAGCCACTCCAATCCAGAGGACTCCCCATGTGGAACTACAACGGGGAGGATGACACATCTCGCTACCGGCGCAAGGGTCCGGACAACTTCGCCGCCCTAGGTCCGGACAACTTCGCCGCCCTGGCCGCCATGTTGGCTGATCTTTATAAAGGGGAGAAAGAAGAGTTCACTCGCCTTAAATGCCGAGAAGGCTTTTCCATGTACAATCCTCCCAGCTGGGTGAGCCTTTGCTTCGTAACTTTATTCGATCTCCTTCCTGAGTCGTACTTATTTGAACTTTAATCCGACTATCTTTAACAGGAATGGAGGAAGGCTGTCATGGGGATTTATAGCCCTGCTCCGCAACTAGAGGATCATATTCGGGACCTGGATCCCGGATTTGAGGAGGATCCGGATATATTTGTAGAACTCAAGGAGGGGGTCTTCTATCAGGCGAGCTACGACGGCACAAAAGTGGCCATTACAGCCGATTACCCCGGCCTTCTCCCTTCCTCTCACGTAAGTACCCCGAAGACGTCTCCTCCAAAAGAGTTTTCTCACTGCGCTTCACCCACTACACTGTCTCATGCTTTAAAGGGGCGGCGCTCGTCTCGCCACTCCGCACCAGAGGCATCCCTTAAAAGGGTGGAGCCTGTGCGAGGTGGGTCTTCGAAGAGAAAGGCGGATGGCGACACTGCCAAGCCTTCATCAAAGAGGTATGGTTTTTAATATGCCCCATGTCAATCATACCGAATTGTAACGTTCCTTACTGCACCATATTTCAGGAAGAGCGTTCGCCGGACTGTATCCGGAGACCTCGCCGGACATGCGTCCACCAATCCGACCCCGGACCCTGCCTCCAGGGCTAGAGTTGATACGGGTGCAATGCCGGATTGTGCTCTCTCCGAAGATTCGGATAATGTATCCGTCACCAACTCCGAAGTGGAGAGTGCAATGAACCATCGACGTTGGAGGGCCGCTATGCACGACCCCAACTTTACTGAAGAGGCATTCAATGTCTTTAGCTCGGCGGATGCATACATCCGAGCTGCTCGGGATGGGCTTGCTAGAGCCACTTACCAGCTTCCAAAGGATATGCATGTAAGATCGCACTATGTAGATTTAATAATCATATACCAGTAGCTCCTGAGACTTGAAACAGTTGAAGCAACTGATTTTAAGTATCGTTGTATAATCAGGTACTCATGGAGAAGAACAACATGCTGTCTCAGGAGCTGGAAAAGTGTTGGACCCAGCTAACTACTGTTACCGCTGAACGGGAGAAGTCCAAGGAGGCACCGACTGGTAATGTCCCCTTCTGTCCGGAAAATATAAGCATGTGCCAGTAATGTTTATTCAAATAAACACCCTTGTATTTACGATGGCAGGATCGTCGGATCAGCTGGAAGAGAAACTGAAGGCCCCGCAGGCGGATAAACAACATGCCGAAAGGCAAGAGACCGCTGGTCAACGTGTACTGACACGGACCAGGGATGAGAAGAACAAGCTGCAGGACGCCAACACCCAGCTAGGCGAAGAGCTGAAAGACGTGCGAGCCCAACTGGCGGACGCCTTGAAGGAGAACCGAAAGCTGAGAGGCGGCATATTCAGTATGCCTTTTGACTTACTTTCGTACAGTTTGCTAAGGCGAGTCTTAACAAGTATATTTTTGTAGGTGTGCTGACTGGGCGGCGCGAAGAAGAGGTGTCCGGATTTCAAGGCGACCTGCTACAAGAGATGTCCATGGTGCATGAGCAAGCTCGGAAGGCAATGAGAAACATTGCTAAGGCTTTATGGCCAGCTGATTCCCCTCCAGGAAGTATGGAGGAACTCGTGAATTTATTCAAGGGAGCTCAACGCCGTTTTGGGCTATGGAAATATCAGCATGCCGAGAAGGTGCTCGGGAAGCCTGGGCCATGGTGAAAACACGGTACACTGGACTCGATCCGAATCATATGGCGTGGGTCGGACCTCGAGGATCCGATGGACAGGAAATTCCGGTCAGCATGGTGTGCGACCAAGTGAAGATGGCTGCCAAGTATTCACAACAGGATTGTAAACTAGACAGCCTATTAGAGGGTCTAGAGGAAGAAGAAGTTTTTGAGTCCAAGTAGCAATGTACTTTTATCGACAGACTTGTCTCCAGCCAAATTTGTAAAACCATTGTCATGGTAGACTTTCTGCTTCGACCTCCGAAAACCCGAGGTTTGGAGTGTTTTCGAATACTATACCGTAGGTAAACACCAAAGTATGTTCGGAAACCAGGCAGTCCGGTCATAGTTGCTTGAACAGACAAATTGTATTCGGGAGTTATGTTATATTACATTTGATTGTAAGAAACATCTTCCAGAGAGAATAGTTCCATTAAGGGTTCCTTTCCCTGGGCCAGCATGCGTTTTTTGTGTGCATGCCGAAGCTGTGATGCTAAAAATCACAGTACACGTTATAGTCTGGGGGTTTTGTATTGCAACAAGGGCAGTTCGTCTTTTGATCGCCGACCAATTATTCCCTTAAGAACGCTAGCTTTCGGCTTCACCCGTCTGAGGTACACGTCTGGATAACCCGGCTGTAACAATCGCAGAGGTGCTCCCTTTATGCCCTAGCCGAACAAGCGGGAACGTAGGGCATAAACACAGGAGCCAGGCAACCCACGTTGGCAAAAACTTAAGTCATAAAGGTGCATATAATGGCGAAGAAAAGACATATATGAGTAGACGACACATATATACGGTGAGCTTGATGCTTGAAAATAATAATAAGCTTCTGGAAAAAGAAGCCCCTAGGTATTGTGGGATATGTACATTTAAGGATGTATACCCCTCAGGTGTGCGGTTTTATCCGAACACGAGCTAGAAGTCGTATAAAAACGAGAAAAAAGACAACAGCGAAAGGGAGAAACGAAGGAACGAGGAAAAAGGGTATGTGTGCGGACTTAGGCATAGAATCTTCGGAGCCTTGCAGCGTTCCATGGGTTTGGCTCCAAGCGATTATCAGAAGTATTGCGAAGGCGATAGGCTCCTCCAGTGAGAACTTCATCTATAATGAAGGGACCCTCCCATTTGGGCTTGAGCTTGTCCTTTTTCGTCTCTGGTAGGCGTAGAACGAGTTCACCGATATTGTAAGTCTTTGCCCATACTTCTCTGCTTTGATATCGCCGATCCCGCTGTTGGTAGAATGCGGAATGGGCCTTCGCGACATCGCGCTCCTCCTCCAGGCCGTCCAAGTCATCCTACCGTTCGAGCTCGGCTTCTTTCTCTTCGTACATACGCACTCGATGTGAGTCGTCAATAATGTCGCAAGGCAAGACCGCCACTGCGCCGTACACCATGAAAAAGGGTGTATATCCGGTCGTGCGATTGGGCGTGGTCCGCAGCCCCTAGAGTACGGAATCGAGTTCCTCAACCTAGTGCTTGTCTGATTCTTGCAGAGATCGCACTAGTCTGGGTTTGATGCCGCTCATTATCATGTCGTTAGCCCGTTCGGCCTGACCGTTTGTCTGAGGGTGATATACGGAGGCATAATTGAGCTTGATGCCCAAATTGGCGAACCAAGTTTTTAGCTCGTCGGATGTAAAGTTAGAGCCGTTATCAGTAATAATACTGTGCGGGACACCATAACGGTGTACGACGCCGGATATAAAGTCTATCACCGGTCCGGCTTCAGCCGTTTTGACTGGTTTGGCTTCTATCCACTTAGTGAACTTGTCGACATAACCAATAAGTATTTCTTTTTATGGCTTCCCCCCTTAAGAGATCCGACCATGTCGAGCCCCCAGACCGCAAAGGGCCAAGTGATGGGGATTGGTCGTAGGGCAGTGGGCGGCATATGGCTTTGATTAGCAAAAAGCTGGCATCCAACGCAGCGCTGTACGAGGTCCTGTGCATCTGCTCGGGCCGTGGGCCAATAGAAATCCGTATGGAAGGTCTTACTTACCAGGGCCCGAGCTGCGGCGTGATGGCCACCAAGACCAGCATGTATTTCAGCCAAAAGCTGCCGTCCCTCTTCTTCGGAGATACATCTTTGAAGGACTCCGGTAGAACTTTTCTTGTACAGTTCTCCTTCGTGAACTTTGTAGGCCTTCGAGCGTCGAACGATACGACAGGCCTTAGTCTGATCCTCAGGGAGCTCATTCCTAGTCAGGTAGGCAAGGAAAGGCTCGGTCCACGGGGCAATTACAACCATGATTTCGTGGGCCGATGGTGTTATTTCGGTGCCCGAGCCCCCGACGATATCAGAACTGTGTTCGGAATCTGGGGGTATGATTGGCTCCGGACCAGTGTTGTCATTCTCGTCTGCTACCTCTTGAGCACTGCGTTGGTTTTCCCTTGAAGAGGAAAGGGTGATGCAGTAAAGTAGCGTAAGTATTTCCCTCAGTTTTTGAGAACCAAGGTATCAATCCAGTAGGAGGCCACGCACGAGTCCCTCGCACCTACACAAACAAATAAATCCTCGCAACCAACGCGATAAGGGGTTGTCAATCCCTACATGGTTACTTACGAGAGTGAGATGTGATAGATATGATAAGATAATATTTTTGGTATTTTTATGATAAAGATGCAAAGTAAAATAGAAAGCAATGAAAATAACTAAGTGTTGGAAGATTAATATGATGGAAAATAGACCCGGGGGCCATAGGTTTCACTAGTGGCTTCTCTCAAGAGCATAAGTATTTACGGTGGGTGAACAAATTACTGTTGAGCAATTGACAGAATTGAGCATAGTTATGAGAATATCTAGGTATGATCATGTATATAGGCATCACGTCCAAGACAAGTAGACCGACTCTTGCCTGCATCTACTACTATTACTCCACACATCGACCGCTATCCAACATGCATCTAGAGTATTAACACTACAAAAAAAGACACATCCGTGACATTTTGGGCCGAACGAAATTTTTTTCTGTCATACATATGACACTTCTATGACGATAATTGTGACAAAACCCGGTATCATCATAGATGTGGTGGGCTCCTACTTCTATGACAAAAAATCATGACAGAAAATGGGCTTTTCGTCCTGGGCGGGCCGGAGACGCATCTGCATGACATTCTTTGGGCCGTCCATGACGGAAAAAACCGTGGTAGAAGCGAGGGGGAGGAAAATTTCGGGGAGTTCCCGATTACGGTGGGAGGTCGGGGGTGGAGCGATGCGCGTTTCTCTCGTACACGTACGCGCGTGTGTGCGAGGCGTTGGCTCTAACTGAACCCGAGCGATTGCACTGCAGGCTACGCGTTACTGAACCCGAGCGATCGATCGATGGCTGTTAACTGAACCCGATCGAGCGATTCCTTCGCTACTGCTGCTAACTGAAGCCGATCGATTGGATGAACA
>NC_057799.1:224760685-224761759 GCF_018294505.1 Triticum aestivum
AACATGACCCCGTGGTGTGGAGGGCTGGATGAACAGTAGACGGTGGAGGAGTGCCCGTGGAGGGGTGGTTGAACAGTAGCCGGTGGAGTAGCGCGCGGTGGAGGCTGGATGAACAGGAGCCCGTGGAGGCTGGAGGAGGTCGACGGTAGCCCGTGGAGGCTGGAGGAGGTCGACGGTGGAGATGAACAGTATCCCGTGGAGTCCCGTTTTGCGGTACGCCACACCCCTCCCGATGAACATGACCCCCGTTTCGACCGTAGCGCTCCAACACAAGTTCGTTTAGTCCGTTTTGCGGTACGCCACACCCCTCCCGATCAACAGGACCCCCGTTTCGACCGTAGGAGGTCCGTTTCCTCCGTTTTGCGGTACGCCAGACCCCTCCCGATGAACAGGATCCCGTTTCGAACGTGGCCGGTAGAACACAAGGCCGTTTCCTCCGTTTTGCGGTATGCCAGGCCTCGTTTCCATTGCCTGTTCCGTCCAAGCCCTCCCGATGAACACGACCACACATTCCGTTCCGACCCAGCCGGTTGGCTCCCACGCGTTCCGTTGCCTCCCGATGAACACGACGCATTCTGTTGCCTCCCCATGAACACGACGACGATGCCGTTTCTCCGTTCTGACCCAGCCATGTACACGAGCCCTGGCCGTACGTATGCGCGAGTAGGCGTTCGAGACCCTGCCCATATGTACTTACGTGGCCGTATTTTCTTTCTTGCACCCTGGCCGCTGTACGTACGTGTACATGCTACGTGCGCGCCTCTACTACGACACGTACGCGCTTCTACTACGACACGTGCGCGCCTCTACATCGACCAGTATATATGTACATACACGTTCGCGACCAGAATGACAACGCTACGTACGCTTCGACTAGGTGGGTCCCGACTGTCAGGCACTTCCTTGCCTGCGAAGATGTAGCTGGTGGGTCCCAGCAGTCAGGGGGCGAATCATTTTTTTTTTGGCCGGACGCACTTCCTTGCGTGCGAAGGTGTAGCTGCTGGGTCCCAGCAGTCAGGGGGGGAATCGTTTTTTTGCCCGGACGCACTTCCTTGCGTGCGAAGATGTAGCTGG
>NC_057799.1:224762124-224770706 GCF_018294505.1 Triticum aestivum
GCGAGGATGTAGCTGGTGGGTCCCAGCAGTCATGGGGGCGAATCGTTTTTTTCGGACGCACTTCCTTGCGTGCGAAGATGTAGCTGGTGGGTCCCAGCAATCAGGGGGAAACGTTTTTTTCGCGAAATACGGTGGCCCGTCCGGTGGGTCCCCGCTGTCAGGTGGAGGAATAATTATTTTGCGCGTAATAAGGAGGCACCTCCTTGCTGTGGCCGTGGACCCAGCTGTCAGCCTCTCCACGTACAGTCCACGTCCGATGGAAGCCATTCCTTGACCACGTTGACCACGCCGCGCCGAGAGCACCAGGGTGGTGGACGAGGCGAGGCCTAGGAAGGGGACGACGCGGAGCCGGGGAAGACGCGGCAGTGGATGCCCATGCGTAGAGGAGTATGAGGGTTCACTCGTTCGGCTGCGGTGTGAGGCTGTCGTCGCCGCAGAATAACAGGGGGTGTGGGTGCGTAGAGGGATGGCCTGGCCAGCGGTGGGAGTAGTAGGGGGCGGTGAGGCCTCTTCGGCATCACAGCCGGCCACGGGCGGCAGGAGCAGGCGGCACGACCGGCGCTACTTTGGGCGGCTGGAGCAAGAAGACCAGAGGTTGAAGAAGCACTACGGCCGTTGGATGGACATCGTACGGTCACTGGAGCTAGAATCGTTCATATATTGACTAAAGTTGACAAAGGCCTCTGTTCCAGTCAACTTAGTAGGCCCACAAGTCAGCCTCCCACCAAGGTGGGTCCCAGCTAGCAGGGGGATATTCATTTTTTTTGTGCGTAATAAGGAGGCACTTCCGGTGGGTCCGAGCTGACAGCGGGGGCAACGTTTTTTTTCGTGAAATACGGTGGCCCGTCCTGTGGGTCCCAGTAGTCAGGGGGAATTTTTTTTTCACGAAATACTGGTGGCCCGTCCGATGGGTCCCTGCTGTCAGGTGGAGGAATAATTATTTTCCGCGTAATAAGGAGGCACTTCCTTGCGGCTGCCGTGGACCCAGCTGTCAGCCTCTCCACGTACTGTACTCTTCCGATGGAAGTCGGTCGTTGACCACATTGACCACGCCGCGCCGAGAGCACCATGGCGGTGGACGATGGCGAGGCCTAGGAAGGGGACGACGCGGAGCCGGGGAAGACGCGGGAGTGGAAGCCCGCGCAGAGAGGAGTACGAGGGTTCACCGGTTCGGCTGTGGTGTGAGGCTGCCGTTGCCGCAGAATAACAGGGGGTGTGGGTGAGTAGAGGGATGCCCTGGCCAGCGGTGGGAGTAGTAGGGGCGCTGAGGCCTGCGCGGTAGCACAGCCGGCCACGGGAGGCGGGAGTAGGCGGTCCCGGCGGCGCTGCTTTGGCAGCTGGAGCAAGAAGATCAGAGATTGAAGAAACACGACGGCCGTTGGATTGACATCCAATGGTTACGTCTGCTAGAATCGTTTGTTGACGTATATAATAACTAAAAAAAATCTTGCATACGCGTCAACTAAACAGGCCCACAAGTCAGACAACTCCCTCTTTTTTGTAATAATTTATATATAGCTCATGGCAACTTCTTATGCAATTTATTGCAGTCGTTTTCTTTGGTTGGCCAGGGCCAATTTCGCATATTTCTGTGGGTTCCAAACTATTTTTAAGACCGAAATGTTGAGCCAGATTTAAAGTAGTTTGAAGATATATTTAAATTAGGTTAATGCCCAGTGAAATAGGAATCTGAAAAAATGTGAAAAAATTCAGAAATTATAAAGTAATTGCCAATTTGTCATCTGTTTTTATATTTACAACCCATTTCATATTACTTTCAAGATTTGCAGGTGTCTTGAAAGAGTTGCAGCCCATCAGGGCGTAGAAAAATAAGTAGGACTGGATTGGGTATTCTTCAGAAAAAATAAACTGGGCTCATTTTCACAAAGAAAAAAATAGCTGGGCTGGTCACATGGTGAACATAAAATATAAGCTTGGGCTAGACGGGCCACAACCCAGTTCAAACCCTGCTCCGTCTCAACAATACCAAACAAAAAAATACTTCTCGAGTAGCTACGTCCCAGGTGTCAGCCGATCTTGTGTTGTTCTCTTGTCTATTGACTATATACGCTCACAATGTCGTGGGTCCGAGATGTCAGGAAAACACTAGGAGGAAGCATTTTATTTTTCCATACGCTGACGTGGTGGGCCGCTACTTTCATCCTCAACACGTACTTCTGCCAATTCCTGTTGTTTGTTGACCATGTTGACAACGCGAGAGGGCGGCGCCGCGGCGAGCGCAGCAAAGCGAGCAGAGGACGTCGGCGTTAACGATTTAGGAGACAGTGGGGCGGCGATGTGTGCGCTGAGGCGTAGCCAGCCGTGGGAGGCGGAAGCAGGCGACCCCGCCGGCGCTGGTTTGGTTTTGGCGGCTGGAGGAAGACAGGACTGAAGAAACATGATAGACTGTAAAAGCAGCAGGAGTACTTAACAACCTTAACTGAAACCAGTAGGGGCACTTAACAACCAAAGCTGAAAGCAGTATGAGTACTTATACAGGTTCAACCGTACAAAGCGCGCCTCGAACAGTGCTACTTTGCCTACAGTTAACCAAGGGTGAGGCCGCCAAGCCCCAGGACAAGGCCTAGGCGCCACCCCGCGCATCCACAACCTTCTGAAAGCGGCTTCATCTCGCAACGTGGTCAATAAACAGGATATTCGCTTTAGAGCCATGGAAAAGCATGAACATAATCTTCTATCCTATTCTCCAAGATGGACGGGCCTTGATTATTTGAGACCACCCATGAATAAGTATCTTTTCACCTCCGAAGGGAATTGAGTAGGTCGACATAAACATCATGTTGTGACCAAGCGCAAGTCTGACCCGACCATGGTCAGGCATCTGTATAGGAACAATAGAACTCGGCAGTTCCTGTTTCAAGAAGATCACAGCTGTAAAACTGTGTATAAGCAATAGTTTATGAACAACATATATAACAGAAAACAACTCATACCATAAGTTTCTCGACACAGTTGAACCTGTTCAACGAGTGCAGCAGTGGTACACATATCCCACGTGGCCTTCCACCATTGAAACGCCCCACAAGGACCTCAAGACGATCAATAAAGTGTAGGAACTTGTGGATGTCGATCCAGTCAACTTCAGTGCCATTAGTAAAAGCCGAGTTATTACAGAGTAACAAACGAGCAGACTGCTTAACTCTGAAAAAACCTACACGTGCCACCAATTATAAGAAAATATTAGTTAGAAGTAGCATCTTCGTGAGAGATTCGTTGCTACTTCTAAAGTTAAATTGTGATTAGTTAGACAGAATAGGTGGATTAAGAAGTAATCAAGGCAACAAGCAAGAACCAGATAGAAAACTAACATGGATGAACAATTGGAACGACGTCGGGGTGGAAGATCGCAGTGAAGATGAGACCAGGTTCTGCTATTTCCATCAACATTCGTGCGCCAACTTTCAGTCCGTAACACTTGAGAAAGTTTATCCAAGTTCGGCCATAAAAAAAGCAGCGATCTTCTTGGTTCATGAACCCAACTCGGAACTTATATCCATGGCTTGTCTTCACTGTGACCATTAAACTAGTGTATTCAGTTATGGCAAGGCCGAGCATCTTGAGTACATGTGTTCTGGCAATGCAAATAATACACTGCAGGAAAAATAATATGAGAACACAGCATGTTCAAAAAACCCCCACCCTCCCGGATAGAAAAGAGGATTCTAGGAACATACTGTGCGCGTTTCAAAATGCTGTGTTAGGATGAGAAGGAACAAGTGTGGCGTCTCGCCGAGGGCGCAGAAACTTGTAGGGTACTCGCACTTTGGGCACTGCAAATGAAACACACTAGATTCAGTAGGAAGAAAAATGCATGAACGGCGGCGGCTGCCATCCTAGGATTACCTGCGACCAAGGGACTTGGATTTATCGGGGATGGATGAAGAATTCGTACTTGGTTCTCCATGAGAAAACCCTATGCAATCGCCGAGAGGGGGTTTTCTCTGAACAAGCAGATGAGGGAGAAGGGGATTCAGGCCCAGTGAAATATTGCCGCTTCGTCCGTCCAGCTTACTGCTAAAGCTGGAAAGGGGGGGTTGTGATTTGATGGCTCATTGGGCATTACTGCGGCGCTACGACCGGGGTGTGTCTACCGTGAAGTTGTGCACTCTAATTTGTGCATATGGCACGTGGACCCCGTTGCCGGTTGCCCCACATATCAGCGAAAGGAAGTAGAAAGACAGGAGTAACTAGTTACACATAAATACATTTTTTGACAGAGTGATACTCCCTCTATAAAGAAATATACAAATCTTTTATATCACAGGCTCACCTTGCCGAGAAATATACTCCCTCTGCAACGCACGGGCATTATGGGGGTTCAGCTTTTTTTATGGGGGTTCAGCTGAGAATATAATACTCAGATAGGCTCACGGTTCTGGACTTTGGGCCGCAAGCCGACCCTGCATGTTTGGGGGCCCATGTGTTCTACCTCAGCGCTTTTCATATTGCAAGCGATCGGTACGGCGCTGGTTTTAGATGCTGTTGCAAGGCGAATACACAAAATTTAATAAAGCACGACAGCTATTGGAATGAAATCGAACGACAGTTCCTAACCAACAATCAGAGTTGCAATTCTGTCTACGATATACCATGTGATAAATAATACTGTCGTACTACGTATACACACAGGACACTTGTTTCACCATGCCAGATTATTACATCAAAATCTCTCGGAGGATAGATCAGTTCGGCAGTTGCGTGCTGCTACTGAAGAATATCAAAGTTGATTTGGACCAGCTCTTCTTGCCGAGAAAGTTCGATTTTGACATCATCTCCTACCGCAAGATATGATTTAGATTTGAACCTTGACCATCCTTTAGCATTAATCATCATGTGACCATCCTTTGTATTTACGGTATATTGAGCAGGTTCATTCACACCAAGGCTGCGCATGGTAAGAGAAACTTGGCCGCGGTCGCCCGGATTGTTGAACGACTCCCTCGTTGCTCTAGGAATTCTCTGTTTGCAAACAAGAAGACATACCCAAACAGTTAGATCAACACAGTGAATCATGTGAAACAACATGGAAAGAAAAAAGAACGAAGCACTTGGGCAGCCAATGCTTACCAAGAAGGTGGACATGTCGGTTTTTGTAAGGACTTTGGTATATGAAGTGCGAACTGCAGCCCAGTCTGTTGCCGGTGCAACTGCACAGGCCGGAGCAGATGCAAGTGCAAGTGTTGGTGCAGGTGCCGAAGCCGCTGCTGCTGCCGGAGATGGTGCTCCTTGTAGAGCTGGTGCCGGTGTCGGAGCAGGTGTCGGTGTCGATGCCCGATCCTCCGTAGATCGGAGTGATCCGCTGACGGGTCGGTGCCCAATCCTCAGCTGGATCAGACTGAGCTGCTGCCGCTGTCAGTGCTAGAGCAACTGCCGGTGCTCGATCTGTGGGAGACAGCGGCGATCGTGTCTGGTCTGCTATGATCTGCTTTCTAACTTGACTAGGATCCGTGACCGTGATCCAGTTTTTTTCTTCATTTCTTTTAAACGCGAGAAGGACTAATTGTGGCGTTTTTGTTAAACCAAACTGCAGTTCATCATAGGGATTTAGCTTGTACTCAGACAACAGACTGATCCAATTTTTTCCAGTAATATAAGTGATGGACAGTGCCTTCGTTACTGACACGACATAAGAAGTGAAACCTGCAAAAATAGCCATCGTAGAGCAAACCAAACGGTTTATTCTGTGATGAATGTCACATGGCAAAACCTGCATCGTAAAATTGCAGGAAAAGAAAGAAAACATGACATTAAATCAATAAGATTTAGAAAGTAAATCAATAAGATTTACTTGATGTGACACGAGTGAATCCTTACTAGGAAATCACTATGTTGAAGTACTAAACAGAAGATTGATCGTCCAACTATGTGTGGCATGCAGGGGCCCCGCCTACTCTCACAAGTAGGACAGTCCAAAGGTCGTGACAAATCGTCTGGACCGAACATCCATGGGACTGGAAATCCTGGTGGGTGCGATAAACCCTACAATGCATACAAATATTGGAGTGTAACCATAATTGATAAACCGTCCTCACAAAAAATATGATCTGGATACTTCAAAATATACAGACTGAATTGAGTGGACAGACATTAACATAGACCGTTCACACACCAAAAGCGGCAGTACTAATAAACAATACAGCGTTCACAAACGCAAATCAAGTACTGAACAATAGTACTTACTACAGACAAGCAAAGTTGCACTAACTAAACTCTGCAGACTATTTCTTGCCACCGACCTACGGGATGAACCCCGCATAACTGACCAGGCCATGGACTTCGTGTGAGATGTCTACATGCACCATCACCATCTTGTCAACCTTGGAGAACCTAACAGAGTGGTCTTTCCACTCATAAACATGATGATGAAGACAGGCCGCATCAGATTTGTTGGGAAGCAACAAGAACCACACCCTTTGTAATCGAAGGCACAACTAGGAAATTGTTGTGGTCAAGTACAGCCTCGAGAACACGCCTGACAACAATGCTACAGGAAAACACTAGTTCAGGACACGTGGCGACAAGGACACAGCAGCTGGATAGTTCAGCAGTAGAACTCATCATCAGGTCTTCCAGTTCACACGGCATGACTTTGAGAACTTCATCTCCACCGCGGACCTGGTTCTAATTCAAACAGAAACCATATTTTATTACTACATCCGTTCAGAAATATAAGATGATTTTCGATATTATACTCCATATATGACTACATATACGCACAAAAATGAGTGAACAAAGACACTAGAACATGTCTTCAAAGGCATGAGAGCAGAGGGATTACATGCAATATCCATAACACAAGTTACTGAGGCAAATATACCCTCTTAAAAGGTAGCATTGATGTTCATAAAGTACTCCCTCCGTCCCAAAATTCTTGTTTTAGATTTGTCTAGATATGGATGTATCAAGTCACATTTTAGTATTAGATACATCTGTATCTAGACAAATCTAAGACAAGAAATTTGGGACAGAGGGAGTAGTTGAAAGTAATCTATAAGAAATCAGTGTCAACCTCTCGCATGTTTTGGTCAAAAGAGGAATTTAGAACCGTCATTTGGCACACTAAAATCACATGAAGATCACCCAGAAAGTTGTACTACCAGTACTAGTACTGCGTGTTAGATGAAAAAACACGATCAAGATCGAGAAAAAGATCGTCAATAAGAGACATTACCTGGACTTGCTTAATGAGGGATCCCGGAGAGGGGGGCTTGGACAGGGCGATGGCTTTGAGCTTGTCCGCGGTAGTCTCAGCGGGGTGCTTGCGCTTCTTCGTACCATGAGCCTCGACAGTTTTGGCCAGAGCCATAGACATCACGTCGGCCGGTGCTCCGGCGTCCATCCAAGAGAGCAAGCTGAGAGAGAAGAGTGAAAGGAGGAACGAGATGAGGGAGAAGCGAAGCGAGTGGGGGTTTTCTTCAAGAGAGGAAGCTGAGAGAGAAGAGTGAAATGATGGTTGCTTCGTCCGTCCAACTTACTGCTGGAAAGGAGGGGGTTTTGTGATTTGACGGCTCGTTGGGCATTACTGCGGCGGTTCGATCGGGGTAGTCTACCGTCCCTCTACACTAGTGCAGAACAGGCCTTTATCACCTGTTCGTAAGGGCCTTTAGTGCCGGTTCTGCAACCGGCACTATGGAGTGGAGACTAAAGGCCCCCCTTTAGTACCGGTTCGGCACGAACCGCCACTAAAGGCCCACCACGTGGCGTGAGCTCGCGCTGTGGTATGGGGGACCTTTAGTACCGGTTGGTGTTTTTTTTGAAATTTTTTCTGAAAATTTTGGAAAAAAAATTGATTTTTTTTCGATTTTCAATTTTCTGAATTATTTGATGATTTAGTCTCTAATCACCCCTCTTAACTACTCAAGTGTGGATCACTCATTCCAAATCGTCTAACTTCCCGGCCGGTCACCCATCCTCTCACTCCCCTAGCCTGAGCACGCTTAACTTCGGAGTTCTATTCCCTCTACTTTCCAAATTTGCACTTGTTGTTTTCCTGACAATAGTAAGATGTCAATCCTATTAACCCTTAGGAATTTAGCTTGAGCATGAAGTCACACATTTCACTGTTTGAGTTTGAAACTATTGTTTTAAAAAACAATAATTATTTAGTAACACTAATATTTCTTGAATAATTAGTTTGACCATTGTTTGACCATAGTTTGACCACAGTTTGACCAGATTTGACCAAAATTCAAAAAAACTGAAATAATTATTTAGTAACACTAATATTCTAGAATAATTAGTTTGACCACAGTTTGACCAAGTTTGAAATTTTTTCCATTTTTTTCCACTCTAGATCTTAAAAGCCCCGTAACTTTTTTCTGTTAGGTTTTTGAGGATTTTGAAAATGTTTAACGGGGTTCCCCTGGTTAAATTCGGATGTAACTTTTCGAGTTGATGATTTTTCATATAAAAAACTTTTTAATCCGAGTTCGTATGCAAAAGTTATGCCCATTTTACAAATTCCAGAGAGATTTTGCAAATAAAGTCGAAATTCATATTTGTAAATTTTCCCAACAACTAGACCACATATCACATAGGACTTATTTTATTTTATTTTTTTG
>NC_057799.1:224770977-224780293 GCF_018294505.1 Triticum aestivum
GGGTTTGTGTCTCCAACCGGGACTATAGGTCAGACCCCTTTAGTCCCGGTTCATGGCACGAACCGGTACTAAAGGTTAGCCCTTTAGTACCGGTCTGTGCCACGAACCGGTACTGAAGGTGATCGTGGGGCCCCGGCCTGACGCCAGCCTACCACCACCCCTTTAGTACCGGTTCGTGGCACGAACCGGTATTAAAGGTTCAACACGAACCGTCATTAATGCATAGCCGTTCGAACCGGCACTAATGCACACATTAGTGCCGGCTCAAAAGCAAACCGGCACTAATGTGCTTGACATTTGACCCTTTTTCTACTAGTGCTACTACGGAGTAATTTAGTGCATGGCTGGTGGACCCAGGTGCTGGCTGTCCCACACGTCAGCGGAAGTGAGTAATTTAGTGCATGGCTGGAGGAGGATCCGCACGGTAGAGCGTGTCCACTGTTTTTCTGAAGAAAAAAATGATTACAGCAAGCGTTTCCACTCTTACGACGGAGGAGTGCGAAACACGGCAGCCACTTGAACATACATAGTGCTCCTACTACTAGGCATGTGCAGTGGTTCATACGTTAGTACTACACAATCTTGTTGCTAGTGTAGTAAGATATGACGATAACAAATGATGTTGTGCGCATGTCAACTACTCCTATATGTAACATAGTACCGCTTTTTCGACTGTCCGGTCGAGAATGAACAGTGAGATCAATGTTAACAGAACTAGGTCCATAGCGCACGGAGAGTACAGTGCTATAGTACTCCACGAAACATGAACCATATGAAGCACGAATGGTGTTAGGCAGGGTGTATGAAGGGTGCACGGGATGGGAGCAAAAGTTCCCTTCTCGACCCACTTTTGGGTGTTTGGCAGAGTGCATGAAGGGTGCATGAGTCCACACTAGTAGGTTGACAAAAATACACGAAGAGGAAACAAGTATATTGAGATGAGAATGCAACCAAACACACCCACACGCTTTGTGCTACAGTGACTGATCTGCACCGTCTGAGTTTGATCCAACGGTCATGTTGCGCCGAGACATGGACATGCCCATGCAGAGGGCGCCTAAACACCACCGAAGTCCCTCTGCTTCTCGAGGCGCCCGACGTTGGTGATGCAGGGTGCAACCGCCCGCAGAGCCCGCTCCCGGTCGACGGGAGCCAGCTCGTCAAAGACGGCGTCCAATGGCATGAATGGATTCCGGTGACGGAGCCCTGAAAGGATTCACCCGGCAACGGCGACGGCAGCCCGCAACCCCTCCTTGTCTAGCTCAGCCCCCACCATCGCGCGGAGACGGCTCAGCTCCTCGGAGATATAGGTGAAGAAGGAGACCAGGTCAGGAAGCTCCAGCTCGTTGAAGTCGACCGGGTGCTCGAACGGGTTTAGCCCGACGGCCGGCATCGTCGCGCTGGCACGACGGTAGGCATCGCGCAGCCGCAACACGTGCGTGACAACTTGGTTCACCAAGTGGCTGAGGCGATCCTGGACCTCGTCACGATCGGCCCACTCGCGCTCCAGCCGGATCCCCTGACGGCCTATCATATCTCCCGCTTTCTGCAGCAACGCCGCCGACGCCTCGAGCATCTTTGTGGTGGACGCCTGCCGCTTTTGAAGCTCCGTGAACTCCCGCACATAACGGAGGAGCATGGAACTCCTCTCCTCCTTGAGCTCATGGAGCTCCACGTCCTTGGCCCTGAGCTCCGCATCCTTGGCATGGAGCTCCTGTGTCAGGCGCCTCACCTCGGACTCCGTGATCTGCTGCGCCGCCATGGCACCAGGTAGAAGCAATGGGGAGAGGAAGCAAAGGGGGCGAAACGGCTAAAAGGCAATGCAATCTACGAGAAGGCGGAGGGAGCGGGGAATCTTTTGGTTTTCACCACGGTAAAACACCAGTCGACGACTTCTCACATCAAGGAGCAGTGGGTCTTTACCGGCGGAGTCATCTTGACTAATTGCTGCCGCGCCTACTCTTGTCAATCAAAAAATTAAAAATCCTGCCGCGCCTGCTCCCGTCAATCAAAAAATTAAAAATCCTACCGCACCCAAACACCAGAGCAACGTCGCAGTGGATATTTAAATTTACCTGCCGGCAAGTAGATAAAAAAAGGGCTGAAAAAACAAATGTGGCGGCGGCCTAGCTAATCGGTCGAACTAGCCCAACTAGCTAGCCACCGTGCTTCACTGATGTACTCGGCGGGAAAGGTGGTCTTTTGTGATTTGACGACTCATTTACTTGCTTCGGCGCTACGACCGAGGAGGACCCAGAAAACACGCGGTAGGGCATCCCACGTCAGGAAGAATATATGCGTGCACCACCCGGGAGGACCCCGAAACCGCGCGGTAGGGTGTGCCATGTCTCGACACGGAGGAAAAATGTGCGTGTAAAAATATACTGTATCAGACGTAGTACCTATGGTTCGACCTCGGGACCCAGCCAGTCGGTCGAAAACACCCCACTAGCCACACAGCTTCATCATGCAAACGTGGCACGGAGGATGGATGTGGTTAGCTCCATCTCGACCAGCCACAACGTCTCTTGTTCTAGGCGATTCTTCTGTTTTCCAAGCTTTTTTAGTTGTAATAACACCACGGCAAGCTAGCGCCGCTCTTCGTGTGTGCCCGTGCAAAGGTTAGATGATGGAGAGAAGAGAGATTGAGATCGCAGACCTGGGACCCACCAGTAAGTGAGACAACGGTCATGCACGTGTTGACGAGGCACTCCCTCTACTCTACTCAACGCAAGTACTGTATAAAATCAAGTTATGGGACAAAGCCAACAACCGTTCGTTTTTTCAGGCTATCGACTTACGCTTTGTAGTCCAGGTTGCCAGTTCGAATCTCGTCTTTCAGATTTGTTAGTTTTAGGTCCAAATTTGATTAATGACAAGTGGGACCCCCGTGTGTTGTTCTGATATTTCAGTGTAGGATGGTTTTTTTGAACAAACACTTTGCGCGGTTAGACAAGTAACGGCACGAGTTACACGTATTTTGCAAGTTTATGAACAAAAATGACAGCGGCATAGAATATCACATCCACCCCGCAGCTTAGATACTATGGTGATAGGAGTTTTTACACCGTTGGAAGTGAGATCCAATGGCTTGGGAGTAGTCTTTGTAATTATGCGCAATTTCCAAACTCTCCAAAGTTTTTTTTGCAAATAAAACATTCATGCCTCGTGTGTGCCGCTGCATCTTCGATCCAACGGCTCCCCGGTGCTCATATTAGGTTCTCCCCGTAGCTTAATTACCCGCTACGGTGATATGAGCATCTAGGTCGTATGATGAGTGATCAGATGGCACATGCGGAGTACTTGTACTTTCTGCGCATTTGCCAAACTCTATCAGCCATATATTGCAAAAACATTCAAACCTCCTACTGTGGGCCGTTAGATCTCAGTGAACTCGTATCACCATAGAATCTATGGTGCGGGAGCACCTCATACTCTCCCGTGCGAGAAAACATAAGGTGCTATCGCAGCTTGGATGCTACGGTGATACGAGCTTGGAGGTCGTTTGATCTGAGATCCAATGGCATTTGAGCAGTCTTTGTGCTTGTAAGCAGTGGCCGAACTCTTTTGGGGCTTTTCTACAAAAAACCATTCGAACCACCGAGGAGGTGTTGGGTCACAAATCCAACGCCTCCGAAGAGCTTGTATCACCAAAGCATCTAACGTGTGGTAGCACATGATATTCTTACATATAGGAGAATATGATGTCCTCCTTCATCTTAGATGCTACGGTGATACGAGCTTCGAGGTCGTTGGATATGGGATCAAAGGGCATCTAAGTAGTTTTTGTACAAATTGTGTGCAATTGTCAAACTCATCAAGGTTTCCTGCAAAAATATTAAGACACATCATGTGAGCTGCTATATCTCAGATCTACAAGTCCAAGCAACTCGTATCGGCATATAGCATCTAAGGTATGGGGCACATGATATTCTCCCGGGGAGGAGGGGTGGGGGTGCACAACCAATCGGTGGTTGGGAGGGTGGGGACAAATATAATCTAAACAACCCTAAACAGAGCTCCAAAATTTTATCTAAGGTCGAGGGGTTGACCCCCGACAATCATAGCTCCGCCTAAACACAACATTTGCATGTACTGTAGTACTAGACTTAATATTCATGTTTCAGTTTCATGTTCATTTTAAATATTGAACTGAGGACCATGGATGTCTTACATTTTACTCCCTTCGTTCCTAAATATTAGTATTTTTAGAGGCTTCAAATGGACTGGCACATACGGATGTATATAGACATATTTAGAGTCTAGATTCACTCATTTTGCTCCGTATGTAGTCACTTGTTGAACTCTCTAAAAGACTAATATTTAGGAATAGAAGGAGTATTTTTGAATTCGTGTCATACATGCATGGTTTGGAAAAATAGATGCACTATACTTATTGGATTGTTGTTGTGTTCGTGCGTGTGTCTCTGTGTGTGTGTGTGTGGTCATATGCTTGATACATACAAAGTTTTCTCACCTCCATATTGTTCATCTTTTAAATTTGAATTTGCATTGGAAAACTTACTAGGGATACCATGAAATGTGAAATCCACGTTGAGATCACTATATCACAAACTCACTCTAATTCAACAACTCGTCATAAATCAATTACCACGTTGAGATTAGTATTTGCAAGGAAAATACGGGTATTGTAATACACATAGATTCGTTCGGCAATTTAAAAGGTCCCTTTCGTATTCTCGAATGGTAGGACCCAACGGCATACCAGCTAGACCTTGGCTCGTGTTGATCCTAAAAAAAACCGGGCTCGTGTCCTTCGGTGGCGTGCGTGGTACACACATTAGGCAATCCCAACCAGTCGAGCCTCAGCGTTTCAAGTCGAAATATCTGGCGGCCAGAATTCCAGCCCTAGGAAATTCCCCTCATGTCCCCGGTCCATAATGACTACCGATGAACAACGGAGGGATGCTTTAGTAACCAGACAATGTTACCTACCGTGCCGAGCACGGTTCAATTCCCTCGGTCGCCGCTCGTCAAGCTCACCTGTCAACTGCATTGCCTAGTACTACTACTACTACACCAGGATGAGCACAGAATTGAGCCCGTTTGTTCGTGCCTAGTACTTGAGTTAATATATCAGGCAATGCACTGGTACGGAGGGATTATCCTTTTACTCTGCATATATAACTTGTCTGAAGTCTAACTAAGCAAAATGTTTGACCAAATCCTTTCTTAAGAAATACAACAGGACAGATGTACGGCTTGAAAATTTATTGCATGATGCAGGTTATGATATTGTTTCGAATCCTGGATCTTAAATTTCAGAAAATCCAAAAGTGAGCATAAATTATTGAAACTAAGCATGGTCACGTGATATGGCACAAATATTACTTCGTAAGTTTTTTCTTCAATTTGAGACAAGCTGCTTATGACAAGTTGCACAAATGAAGAGCCAAGCTATTTTGGAACAAAGACCTGTCACGTTAAGGCGAACGCTTTCACTATTGAAACGTGGGCGTTTACGTGCCGCCACGAGTCCCCGCTTCTCATCGGCAGGTGCCGTCCGAGCAAGCGTGTGAGTCGACGGGAGGCGTGCGAGCAGACCGCTGCGCCGGCTGTCAGGGAGGCGTGCAATCAGACCGCTGTGCAGGCTCACCGGGAGGCGAGCCCTTTGACCAGGCTCCGCCGCCCACCGTTGTCCCAACTGCTCCCACTTTTAATGTCGCCGGCGCCGCAGTTTAAAATCAACCCCGCACTACCCGGTATCGCTACAATCCTCTCTCTTCCTGTCCGATTCTCCTGTCGTCTACCTCCAACTAGCCTGACCTAAACGTACGCCATGCCGCATCACAATGGTCTGCCCTTAGTGTTCCAGTTTCCTGAGGAAGACACCCAGCCGGAGTCTCAAGAACATAAGGCGCTTTGGGACGAGCTTGAACTGGCCTTGCGGGAAGACGCCACGCCTGTCCCCGCTCCCGTTCCCGCTCCCGTCGCCCCGACTGCGCCAGCGCCCATCCCCGTGGCATTGATGGGCTGGGAGCCGCACATTGTCGCCGAGCTTGATCCCACGGGGTTCCATGAGGTCCCCGCCGACTTTCACGCGTCCGTGCACCTGCCAGCGCATGCGCCTGCGCGTGCACTCACGCGCACGCTCGTGCCGGTGGCCGTGCACCTGCCAGCGCATGCGCCTGCGCGTGCACTGACGTGCGCGCCCGTGCTGGTGCCCGTGCACACGAATGTCTCCATCACGCCGTTGACAGCGCCTGTCCCCGTGCGGGTGCCAGTGCCCCCCTCAGCGGCATGGATGGCTGCCGTCGACCGCTTCCTTGCACCAACGCCAGTCGCCTCCTCCCGCCAGTTGACTCGCTTCGAAGTCCAGCACATTTTGGCCTTCCTTGAAGCTAGGCCAACGTCCAGGAGTATGCCAACAACGGTGCAAGACGCCGCCGTCGCCGTCGGTCAATGGCCCGACGACACACAGAGCACGGCAGAGGAGCCGCTTCCCACCGCGAGATGCCCCCGCCGCCGCCGCGTAATCTAAATTTGCCATGAAAAACGTTCGGATTGCCATGCTTAAAATCCGAACATTTATCATTTCCGTTTATTTTATATCGATCGTCGTATAATTTTAAGTCGGAGTCAGACTGAACGAAATGTATGGTTTGATCGATTGAATGTTCTGCTAGAGCCGTATCAAATTAAATATAAAACGTCATCAAGCCACACGTATTCCTTGTCATCCAACGACCTAGACTGCTTCAACGTCGAGCGCTCAACACGTTTAGCGTGTAGTTAATTTCATGCCAAAAATAGTGCTAATCACATGACAACACGCAAATAATATCCTAGTAGTTAATATCCGCATGCACTTAATATACTTCCAAATTAACGTGCATTGCACGTACACACTGACTAGTGCTGCTAGTACGTGAAACTGGTGCCGTGACTTGTGAACACGTCCAGATATGGTCAACGGCAACATCGCCCGCGAGTTCTTCCTGTTTGCCCGTGCGTCTAAATGCAGAAGGGGAGGAGAGAGAGAGAGAGCACACATGGAACCCACCAGTAAGTGAAGGCGAATAGTGCTAAAAATAATATTACATGTTATCCATTAATTAGGATGTGGTAATATAAAAACATTATGTGAACAAAGGGGGTACAACAAACATTGCTATTCTACGTATGTTGCCTATTGACGTGCGGCTTGAAGGCCCGGTCGCATGTTCGATCCTCGTCCTTTATTTTTTAATTTGTATATGGGTCCAAATTTGTTTCATGACATTTGGGCCCCTCGGTGTGTAGTTTGTAGCACTTTAATTTGTGGGTCGAAATTTGTTCCATTCCAAGTGGACTAACGGTGTGTAGTTTTGTAGCTTATTTATAATAATTAAAGAGAACAACATAGTTTTTTTCAATAATACCATGGTGCGACGTTGAAGGTGAGAAAGGACGTGCGAGAGAGCGATGACCGAGCCAGAGGGAAATCAACTAGGGGAGTTGCGTGGGTTGCAATGGTGTTTGGAGTAGTTGTGGGCCGAATGCGACGAAAATATAATCTAAACCGACCGGAATAAATGCCTACACAAATTAATCCAAGGTTGGAGTGCCCCTCGCAATGTAAATAGCTCCGGTTTTGCGAGGGATGGAGAGGTAGTAGCTTCAACGCATGGAAGATACGGTGTGAGAAAGCAAGGTCAATCGAGAGACATATAGATAGAGAGACAAAGTGAGTGTGGTCCGACATTCGTTGAACAAATATATATGCTCTAGAGAGATATTGTCCGATTGAGCTTTTTGGCAAGGGTGAGGGCTGTAAGATAGAGCTTGAGAGATGATCCAGTCACAGACGTGTAGATATATTTTATGCGTGGGAAAAAGCAAGGTCAACCGATCACATAGGGTCGCCGTGCGATCGAAAGAGTGAGACGGGTTGGAGAGAGTGACCTAGGTAGACGATGTGCGTGAGATAGTATACAATGTGAATAGGTCGAATTGGGCTTAAACATGGTGATATATCGTTTTTGTCCGAGAAAGAGCGAGGTCAATCGAGACATACGGAGAGAGAGAGAGATTGAGTGAGTGTGGCCCACCATGAGGTTGAAAGAGTGGCGGCGGCTTGGATGGACTGACCTAGATAGACAATCTGCGTGAGAGAGTATAGAGTGTGTCGATCGAGGCCCGAACAGGGAGATATATCATTTGTGTCTGAAACAAAACGAGGTTAAACGAGACTCAAATAAAGAGAGCGAGATTGAGCGAGCGTGGCCTGCCGTGCGGAAGAAAGAGTGAGACAGTCTCGAGGGAGTGACCTAGATATACAACGTGCGTGCGTGCGCACGAGAGGTTGGGGGGCTAGATAGGCAATGCATGTATTTAGCGCGATAGGGTGAGAGGGAGAGGGGGGAGAGAGAGAGCTCGGCATGGGGTGCAATGGCGGGTGTGTGAGGTAAATACATTTGGTAACAGAGTGGAAAAAGGGGTTGTGTAGTTGAGAGACTTAGAGATCGAAACATGGAGAGAAAGAATGAACGTGTGTTGGAAACCGATAGCTTCCTAAGGTGGTTAGGAGAGGAAGATTGACCGATACAGGAAGTATGTAGCGTTTGTGCGGGGGAGGGGGGGGGGCTAAAAACAACATTTGAGTGTACATAGTATGAGACTTAATATCGATGTTTCAATTCGGTGTACATTGTAAGATTTGAACCAAGGACCAGGCATACGGGTAATTATTTCGAATTCGTGCCATACTAAGTCCCGAAAAGTTGACATTGACTCAGTTTGTTGTGCTATTTTGTAGGTCATATGTTTGAATCCATCCAAAAGTTTTCTCACTACCATGGTGTTCATCATATACATATGAATTTGTATTAAAAAAGTAGCGTGGATACAGTGAAATGCGAAATCCACGTTAGAATTGGAGATCGCTACGTGAGACACACTCTAATTCAAATAACTAACTACGTGACACACACTCTAATTCAAATAACTAATTATGTGACACACACTCTAATCCACGTTAGGGTGGGTACCGTTTCGATTTTTTTCAAATAACTCCTCATTAATTAATTTATAGTACTCCCTCTGTTCACTTTTATAAGACCTTGAAGACATTTCAGACAATGTGCAAAACAGTTCATTTTAAGTTGTCTGAAACGACTTACAAAAGTGAATGGATGGAGTATCTCGTTTCGAATGACTAATTATTGCAAGGAAAACACGGGCATGGTAATACATACAGATTCGTTTGCAAATGAAAGAAGATTCGTTTGCATTCTCAAATGTAGGCGCACCAGGCAGACCAGGGTCGTGTCGGGGTGGACGCTGCTTCGGTGCCTTAAAGGCAACTGCCTTTGGG